>NC_056745.1:619682372-619689872 GCF_019279795.1 Protopterus annectens
ATTCACTAAAACTCATCCTACGTGGAGTGGTAAACGTATATTTAAAAAAGTGTTTTTTTTTTTTTTTTTTTAAATGTTCTCAGGGGTTAGGAGTTCTGAAAAATCTATTCAGTTTTCTCACAGACAATGCAAAAAGTATTGAAGAAATGCAACATGGATTTAAATGGAGATTAGAAGAAACTACAAAAAAATTAGTCAACAACAATATGTACACATGCAAACAAAGTTAGAAATATACACTCAAAAATCACTTATTTATAACAGGTGAAGTATTAGCTTTTTATCACAATGGCTACTCTATCAATATTAAGAAATGCAAATCGCCTTACAGGTATTGACAAAAAAGCAAAGACTAAAGCAGTGTAGGATGCAAACAGCAATGCTGCAGGAGACACATTTGAATACAAATGAGTCTGTGAATTTGACAAAGGGCGGACATTTGGCAGAAAATAATGGACAAAGAAAAAGGAGAACACCACCAACTGTTTTAGGGACTCCAATATTAACTCCAGAGGAAAAATGCCAATACTGGTAGACTTGTGCTAAAAGGATTATTAGCAAAGGAGGAGAATTATGCTGGCATGTATTTACATTCCACCTAAAAGTACTACTATGGTACAAGAGAATTTTGGGAGAAATAGCAAGCTTGGGTGAGGACTTTAACCTAATTTACAATAGCAGGAATGTAGGAGGAGGAGGACCTAGAGAGAAATTATTAGAAATGGGTATAGATTTCTGAAGAAATGCATGAGAAAGATATCTGCTGCGACAGGGTGAGTTTGAGAAGTCTTTATAGTGCTTGTGGGGATGGGCTTGAGGCAGAAGGATGTGGAGGAAGGTTGAAGACTGAGGAAGGGTGATGACTGTGGTAGTGGTTGGGGCAGGAGGAGGGATGGGAAGGAGGTTGATAGTTTAGCTACGCAGTCCATGAAGAATGAGTTGAACTGGATGGCTGTTTCACGGATGGAGAGGTTGGGGTCTGGGCAGGGGTCTTCTTTGTTGCCAGGATGCAGCACGGATGACATGGAGTCCCAGAATTGTTTGGGATTTGTCGAGTGCAAGGACTGGAGTTTGGAGTAGTGGGGTTTGTGGTCTTTAATTATTAGTTTTTTTTTTGCTGAGTTTCATAGTTGCTTATACTCTAGCAGGGTGTTATCGTTATGCTTTTGATATTTCCATTTTTTGTCCCTTTGGTGCAAAGCTAGTTTAGTATCTTTTGGTAACCATGGGCAAGGATTGGTTTTGATGCATTTGGTTAGAGGGAGGCTTGGTGACTGAGAAGGGTTAGGAATGCGTTTAGCATTTTCATTCACCACTGGAACTTCAGAGCTAGGAATATGATGCCACTACATACAAAATTTAGGTACCATCATCAGTTAAAATGGTCTATCATAACCTCCATAATTAATAAAAAAGTAGGTAAATAAGACATTTAACAGTCATCTCAAAAATTCATTATACAACTCAAATACAGTGAAAATAATAAAATTACATGTACAGTGCATTTTACAAAAACAGTATCAACACAATTACTAACAGTTACAATTTTTGTAGCCTGGGAGCTTAAAGACACTAAAGAAAAAGAAGTTTATGTACTCACCACAATGTTCCATGTGTGGTGTCCATCTCGCCTTCATTCTTCACTGTTTGGGTTCGGAACCGATCCTCTGTTCTGACTCAGTCATATACAACAGCTGGAGGTCTTCCACTGGCTCGTGGCTGTATCCTTATCCCATCATGTCCTAGTAAAGCTCCCCAGATCTTGTTTGCTGATAACAGTTACCCAATGGACTATTTTAATACCTTATAGAACAATGAAGAAGGTCAAAGAACATTTAATCATTCGGTCCATCCGGAGCCAAAGGCTGGGGGAAGGAGGGTGACATGTAATAATGAAGGTGAGATGGACAACAAATGAAACGTTATGGTGAGCACATGTGATGTTGTCCTATCTCGCCTTCATTCTTCACTGGTTGGGACAATGTCCCTAGCACCATGTTTCTTGGGTGGCTCACGGGAGAAAATTCTTCAGAACAGAGGCCAAATCCACTTTGTAATGAGTGATAAAGGTATGAGGCCTTGCACATGTTGCAGCAGCACAAATGTTATCAATTGATAATCTAGCACGAAAAGTAAAAGCTGCTATGGCTCTTGCAGAATGACCTTATGACTTTGCCAGTAAGATCTTTGTTGTTAGATTTGTATGTAAAAGTAATACAATCTGACAACCATTTTGAAAGTGTGACCTTAGATACAGGAGCACCTTTCTTAACTTCTGAAAATGAAAAATAATTGGTCAGATTTTCTGAAGTCCTTTGTCCTATGCAAGTAGAAACGCAATTGTCTATGTACATCCAGTTAGTGTAGCATATATTCTGCCTTGTTGTCATAGTTGGGAAAAAAACACTGTTGGATCTATAGACTGACTGAAATTAGACTCTGAGCATACTTTTGGTAGTAAGGATGGGTTTGTTTGAAGGGTTACTCTGTCTTTGAGGAAAAGCATGTAGGGGGCTTTATCGATAATGCTTGCAGCTCTGAAACCCTTCTAGCAGAAGTGATGGCAATCAAAATATTTCCATGTCAAGAACTTTAGATCACAGGATGATACAGGTTCAAGGGGGGGGGGGGGATCAAACAGGACAAAACAAAACAAAAGTTTAGGTCCCATGGTGGTAGAGGGGTTCTAATAGATGGTCTTAACAAAACAGTGTCCTTCACGAAGGCTTTACACGGTCTGTGAGACATCAGATTTGGGGCTAAAATTGGATATCGCTGCTTACTGGACTCTAATGGTAGCTGCAGCTCCACCAAAAATCTTCATTAGAAAATCAAGAATAGAACCTATAGGGGCAGAAAAGGGATCAATGTGATTACCTGTTTGGCATATACTTTTCAGAAGTACAGGCAAGCATGGAAGGGTTGTGGCTGACTAAGTTTGCAGACGACTGCAAACTGGGTGCTAAAATAGAGTCTCCGACCAACATGGAGATCCTCCAGAAGGGCCTAAATGAGACTGATGCATGGCGTCAAAGCCATGGTCTCAAGCTAAATGCAAAAAAATGCATAGTAATCCCCTTTGGAAAAAACAGAGTACCCACAAACTACAACATAGGAAGTAATCCCTTGAAATTTGAAGAAATAAGGGATCTAGGGACCCAAGTGGATAGTCAGCTTTCCTTTGATAACCATGTTGCCAAAGTGGTTAGAAAATCCTTCTATGTGACCCATCTGATCATGAAAGGGTTTGCATCAAGATCTAAGGATGTAATGGTGCCCCTCTACTCTTCCCTCATCAGACCCATTATTGAGTACAATGCACCAATTGGAATGTACCTGGCTAGACATCTCCAGCAGTTGGAGAGACCACAGAGGTACCTAACCAAGAGGATTACTGGCCTCAAACAGTTGCCCTATGCAGCACGATTGAAAAAGCTAAGACTGCTCTCTGTTGCATACCGCTTTCTCAGAGGCGATCTCTGTCTAACGTACACAGCCATGTCCAACCCAGAATTGTTATACATGCTCCATCTTAGCAAAACCAAATCTAGTCGAGCTACACGCTCTACGGATATAAACCTCAACACAACAATGAATAGAACATGCTGGAGGGATAGATTCCCTTTGCAGAGACTTCCCTTACTATGGAACAGGGTCCCGATCTACATAAGACAGAGCCCCTCACTATCACTCTTCAAGTGGAACCTTGATGAGTGGTTGGGTAACAAAGTTCACACCAACAGCACTACTAGATAGGGGCCAAGGGTACTAGCTGCTAGTACAAGGGTCTAGGGAACTACTAAAGGAGCAGTGAATACCACACAACATGGCTGGGCTAATATATGCCTTCGGACAGATAGCCCAGTACCAACCTATGAACTTAATGCCTAGGAAGAAAATCTTTTCCATTTGCTCATGTACAGTTTTCTCTTTGAAGGCTTATGAGATGATATCAGGATATGTTTCGCAGAAGGAGAAAGGTTAGGGAGCCTGGCTATATTTGGAATCGGAGCAGCCAAGCTGTCAATGAGGGTTTGAAGAGAAGAGTGGAGCGTTCCCGAGACAGAAGGTCTAGAACTGGGTCCAGAACCAACAGCTCCTCCTGGAGATGAGGTCAAACAAAGGGGAACCAAATTTGACAAGGCCAGTATGGGGCAACGAGAATCAAGTTTATTCCCAATGAGCTGGCTTTCTGAAGAACTTTGGATATCAAGGGATAGGGAGGGAAGGCATAGAGAACACCAGAGGGCCAATTGTATACAAGTGCATCCCTTGGGGACTCTCCCAGAAGGGGGATTAGGACAAAAACAGCTGCTGCATTTGGCATTCATGGATGTAACAAAAAGGTTGCAGCATGGCTGGCCCCATTTGCAGAAAATCAACTCTGCTACTTCTTGTTTTAGGCACCACTCGTGAGACATCAGAATCGCTCTGCTGTGTTTGTCTATCACTCTGGAGTACCCCACGATGTGCAAAGCTATCAGAAAGCTTTGGGAGGTCACCAACTGCCATACTCTCAGGGCCTCTTGACAAAGGGGGTAGGACCTGGTTCCTCCTTGCTTGTTTATATACCAAACTGACATGTTGTCCATCTGTATTGCAATAGTTCCCAGCAGAAGAGAGTCCTGAAGTACCTATAATGCCAAAAGCACCGCTCATCTCCAGGACAGAGATGTGCAAATGGGCTTCATGATCCTGCCAAGTACCTTAGACTGTCCTGCCAGATAAGGCCTCCCCCCACCATCTGGGAGGCGTCTGTGTTTACTGTGGCTAAAGGCTGTGGAAAGACACAGGGTCGACCTGATGTCGCATGAATGGAGTGAAGCCACCAGCGAAGGTCTTTTTTTTGCAAGACTCTTAACAGAATTTGGTGAGACATGGGTAGTACCTGCAGTGACCAATGAGTGAACAGAAGCCTCTGCAGGATTCTCATGTGTATTCCTTCTAATAGAACTAAGTTTAATCGGTGCTGCTACTTTCAAGACTTTCAAAGCTGTTCTTGCCTGTACTCTTCTTTAGTGAGGGACAGTGCAGGAATGCTTTTCTTTCCAAAAGAAAAGGACTGCAAGGTCTACATCTTAAGTGTAACTGTTGTGCTAATAGATTGCTTGGCTGAACTGGGTCCACAGCTAGCCTAGGGTCCATAGTAAAAGACAGCTCAACAGTCTTAGACTCCCTAGTCAGGCTATTGTAATAAGTAATAAAATAAGCATTCTGCAGTACATACAGCCTGTATAACATGTTCCCCCCGTTTACTTCATCGCACAGTTGTTAAAGAAATAATAGCTATACAAAACTCAGGTTAAAAGCTTGCTTACTCCCAACAGTCAGTAAAATTGTCTGGCTAAACTACACACTTTGTTTAATACAATATTGAGTAAAACACAGCTCACTTTCAAAATAATGGAGTAAAATTTGGTAAATTGAAGCTCACTTTAAGAAGAACTGAGTAAAATCACTGTAAAGTTGTATTCTTTAAGCCTGCATACTCAGACCCTGGAAATCCTTTTAGCTTGGTATAGCCCCGTTTCGCTCGGGCTCACTCCACAGCCCACCCTGCCCCCAATAGTGCTAAATTTAAGCACAATAAACCACTCCCCCCTCCTACAACCTAGATAATCCACAACCCACAACTCCATACACCACACCTTCCTGCCAACAACCCTCTTAATTCTTCACCCACAGTGCTTACCAAGTACCACTACTATCAAGATGAGACCAATTATGTTCCTCTCACTTATACTGCCTGGGCTATATCTCCTCACAATCTATGAAAACCAGACCTATCTTGGCTTTCACCACCACATATCTCATACCATCTCTGCTCCCACCTTGAGTGAATCAGACCAACTCCTAGCTCACTAGAAACCTTTCCTCTCCACTTTTAACAACCACCAACTAACTAGACCACAGTCCATCTACCCCAAAACTAGATATTATCAAATAATAAGTAAAGCACTGAAAGTAATAAACACTGTAGAATTTACTCTGATGAGGGATGGGGACATCCACCCTAACCCTGGACCCACCCTTCCCACAACCTCTCAGCCCACTACCACCTTAAACATATGGTCAAATTCAAGGTCCCCTAACTTTCTCCTGACCTGTCAAAAAACATCAGGAGGATTAACAAGGTCCATAATCTTCATGCCCCTCTAGCTACCTACTCACCTGATGTACTACGTCTTACAGAAACCTGGCTACAACCGGGAACTAAAAATTAGGAGGTTATCCCACCAGGGTAACAACATACTTAGACTAGACCATAACACCAGGAAAGGTGGAAGAGTAGCAGTTCTGTTTAAAAACACAATATATGTCACACTAGCCCCACAACAACCCCCCTGTTCAATAATGCATAAGCCCTAGTTAGCAAACTACAGCTTAAAAGTAAATCTATATTTATTGCCTGCATTCATCTCCCCCCAGGCAACAATGCGAATACCCTAGAAGACTTCCACCAATGGCTTTCCAACACATACCCCCATGAAACTATGGTGTTGGGAGACGTTAATATTGAATGGAACTTCCTCTGAATCTCCCACCACCCTCCCAGATGATATAAGTGACCACCTACTAACTCACATCATTAAGCATAAAGTAGATAACCACCACCAAGTTATATTTAAATCTATCAGAAACAACAAGAACTAACTCCACTGACTTTCAGAATGAACTCAGAGCATGCAATTGGGCCATACTTAAATAACTTCCACTAGATGATGCTGTAGCCTACTTTAAATTCTAAACTCCTCTCCATTCTAAATTCCCATGCTCCTATCCCCACCCTCAGAGCCAAAACTAAGACTGCTCCCTGGCTCACTGAAGTAACCAAACCCCAAATCATAGCAAGAAATAAAGTATGGGACAAATGGCACACCTCCAAAGACCCACTTGACCATATTAAATTCCTACAACTAAGGAACGATACCAAGAAAGCCACACTGTTAGACAAAAAAAACTTCTATCAACACCTTCAGCAAAAACACCAGAACAAACCTCAAAACTTTTCGGCAGGCATAAACAAACTGCTCCACTCCCACCCCCTCAACTTGTGACCTTAAAACTCCAGAGGAAACTGCATTTTTTACCAAAACCATCCAATCACTAGCTAGCCAACTACCCCCCACCAGCTCCATTCAAAACTCCTCCACAACCACTACCCCACTCCCTTTCACCTTCCAACCTGTATCTACGTCCACCATCCGATCTCAAACTAAAGCCCACTACCATGGCAGCTGATCTTCTCCCACCTCAATATTTACAAAAAGGGGCAGATGCCACTGCATACCCTGTCTCTATCATAATAAAGCACACCTTGACTGAAGCCACTATCCCTTCTCTCTGAAAAGTTTCCCATGTCATTCCCCCTTCATAAAGGAGGGAATACTTTCGACCTCTCAAACTTCCGACCAAGAGCCATACTATCACCATTGGCCAAAATTATGGAAGTGTGTCCACAACCAATTGATGCACTCTCTCACCAAAAATAAACTACTG
>NC_056745.1:619694872-619790420 GCF_019279795.1 Protopterus annectens
AACTCTTTACTACAACACAAGTACTTGCATTTAAGATTAACCAATTCCTGCCAAACTTCTATGGACTGTGTCCTCTCCTAGTGGACTTGTGCTGGCTGTAGCTTACCTGCTGACCACCCCCTCTCCACTACCTCATTTCTCCCACTCTAACCTGATAATCCCTCTGTCCTCCTACCCCCCCATTCAGCCCTACTCCTGTCCACCGTTAAGCATCCCCCCACTATCCAGATCACTCTTCCCTATACCCATTCCTCCTTCTATTCTGCTTGTGTCCTCACTAACACAGCTAGAGATCCTAGGCTCCCCCTCTCTCCTTGCCCTACCTTGCTCTCCCTTAAGTTTTTGTAGTTGTACTGTGCTTCTAACCCCCTGCTACCCTAATCCCTGGCCCACTACCTCTGCTTATAGCTTAATCCCTACACTCTCTTTTCTCACCCTCTCACCTCTTCTCACTGATTGTTTTCTACTGGGTTCTTCTTTGCTGGTGCAGCCCCACTCTGTCTACACCCCATCTCGACCTCTCCGCACCTCCAATCAACAATTGCTTGATATTTACCACCCAAAGTCAGTCAGTAGGTAAGCTACTCTACAAACACTCTGTGGCCCAAGCCTGGAACAAACTACCCCTTGACATTCGCTCAATCTCACACCCCACTATTTAAAAGAAAACTAAAGACTCATTTACTCAATTCCAGAATTATTTACTCAATTCCAGAATTTGCCCCATGCTATGACCCTACATAATTCTCTCCTCCCCCCAGATTGGAATCACTCCATCTATCCTTGTCGTACTTCTGAACTCTATCCCCAGTAGTACAGTTACATAGCATAAAAAAAAAAATGTTTTACTACTGTAATGACTAGTTTTATTTCTATTGTTTGCTGTGCTTGTATACTACTGTAGTGTTTTTTTATTGTACTATCTGGAGTTTTTCTCCTCGGGTCTCCACTGAAAATGGGACAAAATCCCAGTTGGACTAACCCGGTCAACAAATGTCGATAAATAAACCAAGCATCTTTATTTTTTTTTTTATAATATAAATTACCCTAGGGGCTTCTCCAAAAATTCCTATATATAATGGCCTTAAATGTCTTTGAAATTGGATGTATGAGTTGAGCCTTTTGTAAAAATGGTTAGAAACTGGTTCAGGGGCCTTGCAAGATCCCTTGCCCAGCACTAGACCAAAAGTGCCCGTTTGTCCTTTTAAACTTTCCTTTGAATTTTAATTTTGAATTTCATTCAAAAGGCCACAGGGACAACCCCTAACTTAGAACATAGTTTTTAGAGACTGAAATTCCATTCCGAACTGGTCATCCTGAGAAGCCATTCTTGACACCCGTACAAACTGCCCCTTAACCGATGACCTTTTCTGATGTGCAGGATCCTAGCTACTATAATGTAACAACAGTTAGAATATGCTGGTTTTACATCTACACACACACACAAAGGCAGCGAGTACATATTTAATAAATCTGCTTTCTAACACAAGATTCAGAGTGAAATAAAGAATTGCTTATACTTAGTCACACCTCGGCCATCTTCATAAAAGCACAACACTAACACTGACAATGATGTTGACTCAGATGTCCACAGGTGGACAGACTGTTGAATGAGAAATGGGGCTGAACTTGAGCCCCACACACACACACACACACACACACACACACACACACACACACACCATTGTGCAGCCTTCTATCATCACTTGCGGTGATGACTAATTCAAAGAATAAAATGTCAGGCTTCAATAATGGACAGGCAAATCAGTGTCATTATTGGCAGGGGGGGGTGCCTGACTGATGGATATCCCAACATAGCAAACGCCACTCTGAAAAATATCAGATAAAAAACTGATGAATGCCAAAAGCCTAACTAATAAAATCTCTGAAATGAGGGCCTTTTCTAACCTCAAAGGCATTATCATTTCTGTAACTATAAAAACTAGTTTCATTCAAGGGCACTAAGCCCATCATGCAGTCAGAACCAGTGACAACTGTGGGTGAGTACTTGTATTTCATTTTAAGCCCACTGTTTCTCATTAGGTTTCACATGATACAAATCTGGAGCTGAAGTCCTCCTTACACTTAATAAATTATCAAATATAATACTTTGTTTTAAATGTTGAAGTATTTGTTTACCTTCTTGTTGTGATTTAGTTGATGGCCATAAGTAGCAACTCAAACTCCCAAGTTCACGCCAGCCAAAAACTCTCAGCCAAGACCTACCCATAATGCCCCTCTCCCAGTTACTCCAGATTGAGTTTGCCCACCCTTAGATAATAGATGTAGTAATAGACAAAATAGTAGGAGGCTCTGTCTGAGCAAATACCCTAAAACCAGGAGTTCCTGAAGTCCACCAGAAGTTCAGGAAGGGGGAAGGAGTGCGGGAAGTAATGAATGAACAAAGATCTACAACACATATGGAACATTATGGTTAGACATAACTTCTTTATCTGACATTGTAAATCTTTGTTCATTTATTACAAATAGGACCACGTCCCCAGTTACTGGAGTCCTGGGTGGCCCTAAGGAAGGATATTCCTGAGCACCATAGAACCAAAAGATACTCATCCCCTGGAAGCCAAATCCAATTTGTAATGAGATATAAAAGTATGAAGTCTTGCCCAAGTGGCTGCTGCGCAGATATCATCCATAGAGGCTCTGGAATGAAATGCTACAGAAGTAGCTATAGATCTAGTAGAATGGAGCCTTTATTCTGGAAGGTAAGGACAGCTTATTCTGTTGACAGATAAGGTAATGATGTTTCTAAGCCAGGAGAATAAAGTCACTTTGGAAACAGGTTTACCCAATCTGGGTCCTGCAAAGGCCACAAACAATTGATCTGTTTTCCTGAAAGATTTAGTCCTGTCCAAATAACGAAGCTGCTGATGCATATCAAGGGTGTGCAAAAGGTACTCCCCTCTGTTAGAATGCTGAGGGAAGAAAAGCGGCAGGTCAATAGGCTGGTTAATGGATAAGCCAGGAATGACCTTGGGCAAGAAAGAAGAGTCAGTATGAAGGGACACCCTATCCGCGTGGAAGATCAAGTAAGGACTCTTGACACTCAAAACCTGCAGCTCAGATACTCTTCCTGCCGAGGTAAGTGCTACTAGAAGTAAGGTTTTCAATGACAAAAATTTCAAATCACATGACATCAAAAGGCTCGAAAGGAGAACCTGTGAGAGACTGAAGCACCAAAGTCAAAGTCCTAGGGTTCTAAGGGAGGCTTGACTGGAGGTTTAACACGTAATGCTCCTTTCAAAAAGGTCTTACATAGGCGGTGTGACATAATTGAAGAATTATCAAGACCATTATGAAAATTGGTGATAGCTGCTAAATATACAGCGATAGTCAAAGCTGAGGCTCCTGCATGCAAAAGAGTAGTCCGGTATTGTAGGATCTTTTGAATAGGCATAGAGAAAGGGTCCAAGTTCTGATCTTTGGCCCAAATAGAGAACCTAGTCCATTTACTAGAATAAACTTTCCTAGCGAAGGTTTGTGTGAAGCCAGAAGAATTTCCCGAACAGGAGATGGGATGTCAGGCAGCCTGGCAATCATTGGAAGTGAAGGAACCAAGCTATGAGCTTGAGACTGTGCAAGTTCGGATGAATCAGTCCCAGAGGATGTGATAACAGGTCTTGGGAATGATCCATGATTCACGGACTGTGAATCAGATGAGGCCATAGAAATGGGAACCAGACTTGACTTGGCCAGTAGGGGGAAATTAGGATCACTTTGCTTCTCAACCTCTGAGCTTTCTGGAGAAATTTTGGAATGAGTGGAAAGGCATACAGAAGACCCGGTGGCCAATCGTGCATTAGAGCGTCCCTCAGTGGTTCCCCCTGAGGGGGGAGGGGGGAATCAGGGCAAAGTAGCTTCTGCATTTGTAGTTTAGGAGGGAAGCAAACAGGTCACAGCAAGACTTGCCCCAGGGTTGGAAGATCCGATCAGCTGTTACAGGGTTGAGGGACCACTCGTGAGGCATCAGGATGTTCCTGCTCAGATTGTCCGCAATAAGGCTGGAACTCATGGGAATGTGTGGTGCTGTAAGGAAGCGGTTGGAAGCTATTGCCCAGTGCCAAATCCTCATGACTTCTGACACAGGGGGGTAAGACCTGGTTCCGCCTTGCTTGTTGATACACCTGATGACGGACATGTTGTCTGACTGAATTGCAATGGTCCCAGAGGGTAGGGATGCATGGAACGCATGCACTGATAAGAGAACTGCCCTCAGTTCCAGGACATTTATATGCAAACTGGCCTCCAAGTGGAACTAGGTGCCTTGGACAGGCTTTCCCTGGAAATCCCCTCCCCCACACCTTAACAGGGAAGCGTCCATGGTCACTGTGATGTGGGCTGGGGAAGACAAAACGGTTGACACCAAAGATTCGTTTGTGGGTTCATCCACCATAACATTTCTTCCTTGCAATGGTTTGAAAGATGTATCATGTGGTCAAGTGGGTAAATTAGCAACAACCATTGTGCGGAAAGGAGACACTGTAGGATTCTCATGTGCAGTCTTGCCAGTGATACCAACGTAATGGCAGCCGCCATGGAGCCTAAGAGCTGCAGTACAAGACGTGCTGGTACATAGGTCTGAGGAAGGTCTTGGATTTGATGTGTTATTTTTGAAAGCCTGTGGGGGGGGGGGGGAGCTTGATAGGATGCTGTGTCGAAGACCGCTCCAATGAATTCCAGTGTCTTCTTTGGGGACATTTGAGATTTGTCCTTGTTGATTGTAATCCCCAAGCAGAGAGCGAAACCTTGAGTGCAAGAAGATTCCTGGTTGAAGCGGTAAGTAAAACACAAAAAGACGTCCAGCACAATGGGTAAAAAACTTGAACCTATTTATTTAGGTAGCATAAGAAACAAAAAGCAAACCGGTTTCGGCATCAGCCTTCCTCAGTGCACACAAAAACAAATACCCAATCCTTAAATATGTGACATCATTAGCATTCACAAAAATTATTGGTTGGATATATCACTAATGACAATTCATTCAGACTAGGTTTAAACAAACCCCCTAGCCTGATCATCCAACCTGATTCCTTATTATTTAATGTAATGTAGTGTGCCAACCAGCTTTAGAAAAATTAGAACCCAGGACCCTATCAATCACAGTAAATGTAAATCTAGCTTTCTTGTGGGCTAAGGTATGCTTAAACAAAGCATTGGTGGTTTTCCTGTTCCTGATCTCACTGAGGTGTTCAGAAATTCGAAGGCTCAGTGTTCTAGACATTTGTTCAACAAAACGTTGAACAGGAACAGGTAGCCAAATACACAATCCATTCACTGCTGCAATTTCCAAAACAGGTGTCATGAACCTTGGGGGTGTTATAACTGGTGAAGATTTTATGTGGGGACAGGCAGAACAATGTCCAGACAGATTGTGTATGTGGCTACCTGTAACATAATGGCAGTCGCCATGGAGCCGAAAGCTACAGTACAAGACGTGCTGATACATAGATCTGAGGAAGGTCTTGGATTTGGTGTGTTATTTTTGAAAGCCTGTGAGGGGGGAAGAGAAGCTTGACGGTGTTTTACAGCTAGATTTACATTTACTGTGATTAAGAGGGTCCAGGGTTCTAATTTTTCTAAAGCTGGTTGGCACACTACATTAAATAAGGAATCAGGTTGGATCATCAGGCTAGGGGGTTTGTTTAAACCTGGTCTGAATGAATTGCCAAAGTGATATATCCAACCAATAATTTTTGTGAATGCTAATGATGTCATGTGTTTAAGGATTGGGTATTTGTTTTTGTGTTAATGCACCAAGGAAGGCTGATGCCGAAACTGGTTTGCTTTTTGCTTCTTATGCTACCTAAATAAATAGGTTCAAGTTTTTCAACCATTGTGCTGGACCTCTTTTTGTGTTTTACCTATTGCCGGGTTAGTTTGGTCCATGCACATCTGTACGTGCAGGTGTATGTGTTTTGTACGGAGCAGTAAGGAGCCAATCATTTAGATAAAGAAACACCTGAAATCCTTAGTCAAAGATGAACTACCACAACTGCCATACATTTGGTGAACACTCGAGGGGCTGTTGAGACTGAATGGCACTGCCCTGAACTGGTAGTGATGGACTCCTAGCTGGGAGCAGAGAAACCTCCGGGAGCGGTAATCCATCTTTATGTGGTAGTACGCATCCCGGAGGTCTACAGAGCACATCCAGTTATCCCTCCCTAGGAAAGAAGAACGGACTTCTCGTGACCATCCGAGTTTGTTCAATAGGCTGAGATCCAGAATTGGTCTCCAGTCCCCTGTCTTTTTTGGCACTAAAAAGAACCTCAAGTAAAACCCAGATCCTGTCTGGATGACTCTTTTCCTTAGCAGCTTTTCTATTTCTAAGGCTGCTAATTCCCTCCGATTGGGTGGTACATCGGGGATGGGAGTTACATAGAATGGCATTTGGTAGCCTCTGGATATTTTTCTCTGCATCCAAATATCAGTAGTAATAAGATGCCAGGCTGGTAGATGCAGAGAAAAACTACTCCCGACTGCTTCCAGAGGAAAGCAAATCAGGCCACTGCTCAGGAGCACTGGTAGGGTCTGCCAGAGAAAGAATCTCTAGCGCCCTGGTTTCATGGACCACCTCTACCCCAAAAGGGACATCTTCCATACGAGTTGCCCCCTCTGCCCTGGGGGGATTGTTCACCACGAGCGTCACAAAAAGTTCCTTGAGATTTCTTGAACCACATTTTTTTCCTCCCTTCTGGTTCCTGGAGTAGGACCTCTGGGGGTTGGAAAGGCGTATGCCCACAGCAGATGACAACGTCTTTGTCAATCACACTACATGTAAGTGTGTCTCGTACTTTGGGTCCAATAAGTGCAGATTCATCGACAGGTGCATTGACGAAGGAAGATGTAAAGGGGTCTGCGAAGTCACACAAATGCATCCAAGCATTACGTCTATTGACGACGCCCGATGCAGCAGCTCAAGTTGCCCCCTCAGTGGAGTGAGATCAAACGCATAGAGGAGTTTTGAGATAGATTCTAGGGTAGCTAGCTGCAAGGAGACAGTATCACGCACCTTATCAGGCAGTACCCCACCAAAGAGGAAGACATTTCTGAAATTAGGTCTCTTTGGAGAGGAGTAAAGTGTGCCAGATAGGTCCATTTCCCTAGTCTGTCCATGGTCCGGGACACTGTCTGTCCATGGTCCGGGACACTGTTTGGAGGATGGACGGCAGGATCATCTTCTGCCAGTTCCCTCTTGGTGGCCATCGCCACGACCATAGAATCAACTGTCAACTGCTAGGACCAGTGGGGCTGGTCTTCAGGTGTAGATAAAATTGTCTGTCCTCCAAGGGACAGGTTCTATATTGTCCGGGGCCTTCCAGGCACACTGCATAAGGAGTTTAACAAGGTCGTCTGCCGGTGGAGTCACCTAGGAAGTAGATGGCCAGCCACAGAAAGCCTGCAGGAACACAGATTCCTCGGAAGGAGGGTTATAGGACTTCCAGTCTCCCCACTGCTTAAGGATTTCGAGAATGTCTCCGAATGAGATGTCATCCTGGGGAGACCATTGGGACCCTTCCCCCTCATTACAATCAGCGTCTTCAGTGATAGATTCCTCCGGTGAATCAAGGTGCTTCCTCTTGCACCGTTTCTTCCGGGGTGGCTCCCCAGCGAGTTCTGAGGAGAACCCCGGAGAAGGGGATCCATTCAAAGAGGGCTCTTGTGACTCCCATGCCCAGGGTCCCAAAATAGAGGGTTGGGAGAGGTACATGCTAGGAGAGGTTCTGATACCAATGTCATTGGTGCTGACTACGTGAATCAAGGTGCTTCCTCTTGCACCGTTTCTTCCGGGATGGCTCCCCAGTGAGTTCTGAGGAGAACCCCGGAGAAAGGGATCCATTCAAAGAGGGCTCTTGTGACTCCCATGCCCAGGGTCCCAAAATAGAGGGTTGGGAGAGGTACATGCTAGGAGAGGTTCTGATACCAATGTCATTGGTGCTGACTACGAGTCCACTAACCTGTACAGCAGGTCCACCTGAGGAGGGATGGGAGTCCGGAACTGGGAGGGACAAACTCAGAACCAGAGTCACACCTCGCCATGAGGAGCCCACCTCCAGTTGAGGAGCTCTGAGAGAACTGGAAGCCGGAGCCGTGGACATAGATGGTGGCAGTGAGAAAATAGGCACTGGGCTAGGTAGCAAGGTACGGAAGGTCCAGGCACTGCTTTGGGAGAGCATCGGTTCCACCAGAGCCGATGCAGCAAGGGTGGATGGTGCCAACAGGGAAAACACTGCTGTCAGAACACAGACAGTATGCAATGGAGTGGAAGTATCTTGTCCTTGGCAGGTATTCAAGTTTTGGAGCCGAAGAAACTGTCACAGCACAGTGGCTGTGGATGGTGCCGAAGCAGGTACAGTCACTGGATCCAAGGACGGCACCAAAGTCAGTGGTGCCAAGGTCGGAACCGAAACAGGGGTGAATATAATGGATGGTACCGAGGGAGAAGACAGAGAGCCGGGTGCCAAAGAGGTGTGCTCCGAGGTCGTCGGCAAAGCATGGAGCAGGCTTGGTTCTGTAACTGACAGAGATGCAGGAACCGAGTGACTCTGTTACCATGTTTTTGGTCTTTCGAGGGGGTGAGATCTCAGACCCAGATACAGCCTCCAAAAAAGGTGTCTTGAGTAATCCGTTTTTCTTTATGTTTTTTGGTCTTTGGAGGGGGCGAGACCTCCAATCCAGACAGAGCCTCCGAAAAAGGTGTCTTGAGTAAACCTTTTAAAATAAGTTTAGTTTTACATACTGCTAGTGTACAATTACTAAAACTAGCATAAATGCCACCGTCAGCTCTAATATGATCCACACCCAAACAGTAGACACAACGAGCATGTGTATCTGAGTTAAGCATCTTCCGTCCACACTTGTCACACTGTTTAAACCCAAACTTAGCTTTATCTGACATAAGGCAAGAAGGCTATGCTATAGAAAAAACAAAACAAGGGAGAGAATACCAGAGATGGTATTTACAAAATACCACAAGTGGTAAGGAAGGGTCTGTCAAAGGCAGAAGAGAGGGACAGTACCCAAAATGGTAAAATTTACATTACCAAGAAAAGGGGTAGGGAATAGAACTAGGTTATAGTTGACAGTGAGAAAAGGCTAACTTGACTAAAAGGTAAACGGTTTTGAAGAAAAACTGTCTTAAGTAGCAATTTTCTACTTAGCTTTGAGAGAGGCGGCCAGCACGTTTGTCTAGGAACGTGGCAAACAAGATCTGGAGTAACTAAGAGAGGGGCTTTATGGGTAGGTCTTAAGTTGAGAGTTTTTGGCTGGCACGAGCTTGTAAACTGCCATATCAGTTCCAAGGACTGAACTGAGGTCCTATTTGTAAGGAATGAACAAAGATTTACAACATCAGATCTTCAATTATCCACACATAACCTGGAAATATATTTACTATGAAAAACAAATGTGTGTGGACATTTATGGATTTTGTAAATGCCAAACTGTCCCTCTATCCACAAGAAGTGTTGATCTTCTTAATCACATCCACAGACATTTCTCTCAACTGCAAAACTCTGCTCGTTACGCTCTTCCTGGTCAAATCTTACCATTTTACTGCGATTTCACAAGGACAACCTGCCTTGTAGCCATTAACATTCAGGGGATTACTCCAAAACCATGTATTTATCAAGGTCAGAAGCAATAATCACAAAATGTTACAACACCCAACAAACCTTGTAAAGGAGGCTGCTACTCAATGCTTTGAATTTTATACCCTCTTGAATAAATGCACAGAGGTGTCTATACAAAATATGACATCGGCATAATGGCAAATTTAGAACAAATGATGCAATAAAAAATTACCTAGCCATCTCTAAACTATAGCCACTTCATCATTATATATTTTATGTTGGAAAAACGGACCGCAAACTGCGGGACCGTGTTTACCAACATAATTATGCCATAAAAAATAAGAAAACTGATAATGCCCTTTCAAAACACGTACTTGATAACATAGGACATAGTTTTTCCTTTATGGGAATTGATGGAGTAAAAGTGGGGGTTAGGGGGGGCCCTCAATCATTACTCCTTGAATTAAAAGAATTAGAATGGCAACTATTATTAAACGCTTTTTCCCCACCTGGTTTAAATGACCTGTGTAATATATCTATCATTTTAAAATATAAAAGTTATCTCAGGAATTGACACCAACCCTCGATAAAAGTAATCCCATAATACATAGGAAATTTCATCTCATTTGACTTTATTTCCATTCTTGTGGGAAAATCTTCTTGTGATTTATATACATTAAAATCCTTCTTGCTTTGGGGGATATGCATACAGTTACTTACTTGTGTTAAGGGTATCTAATTTTATTTTAAAGTTATGAAATTAACCCATTCCTTTTGTTGGGCATGGGCTTTTATATACAAGCGTTTGAATTGTTTATAAAGAAATTAGTTGTCTTAATGTTGTAGCATCTGATTACTTGGGACACTTTGTGCTTCATGTAAGTATAAATTTAAGAAGAGTTAATACTCAATTGTGGTTTTTTTAACATCATTTACACAAAGACCCTGTTAGGGGTGTAAACATATGGTTAAACGATTTGGTAATAAATCTGTTTTGTATACCTTTTCATTTTAAAAAATTGAAGTTTTAAATTATGTTTAACGGGGTATTTGCGCAGGATATGACATCACATAGATGTGTTTAAAAGTGATTTGGCGCTCTTTTTACACTGTCTGAGGAAGCTCCTGGTTTTGGCTAGGAGCGAAAACGCTTTTATTAAAAGATACGTTAACCTGATTTGGCTTGGAGTTTTGGTCTGCTTACTTCGCTTGTTATAATGGCAAATTTAGAACAAATGATGCAATAAAAAATTACCTAGCCATCTCTAAACTATAGCCACTTCATCATTATAAATGATTTAAAATTGTAACTTATCTCAAGCTTGTGGTAAGGTCAGTTATGAACTTAGAACTGCAACTAGCTCAAAAGACAAATAAAAGATATAGTTCAACTATAATAAGAAGTTTAGAAGTTATCTGGGTACTTAACTCATCTTCAGTGTTAACCCCTTTCCTGACCCAAAGGACACTACTAATATCCTTAAAGACAAATTCCCTTCCACCTTCACTCAATCCTGCCCCCCTCTGTCCCCTCCATCCTCCCACACACCTCATCTCCCGAGACCAACTTGGACCAAGTCCTTTTGACACATTCCCAAATTACAAGGACTACTTACATGGGACTGTACAATAACCTAGAATGACTACGGAGAATCAGAGTCACACCTAGCAAAACTCATCTTCAACCAGAGTCTATCCCCCCACCCGGTTACATTATTGCTGTATGGAGAATAGCAGTTGCAGTGCAGTTGCATACAGATACTCCCACTACTGCTTCTGTGAACTACAGGCCTATTAGTCTCACTAGTATTATTTCTAAGTCTGTGCAATGTATTGTAGCTGAATTAATAAAAAATAGATGACCTTACATCCATGGATACACACCAGTGTGGCTGTATAAAAGCTAGATCATGCCGGCTTAACCTGGTAAAATTCTTTGAAACAGTTACTGATGTCATGGATAACAGGCATAATTATACTGCTTATCTGGACCTTGTCAGGGCCTTTGACACTATCCCCCGTGCTAAAATTATAACTCTCTCCTAGCTCAACATTAATCCATACTTAGTTCACTGGGTTGGTAATTGGCTCTCTAACATAATTCAAACCTTAAGAAAAGAGTTAGTTGCTCTACATAGAAAAATATCATGAGTGATGTCCCACAGGGCTCTGTACTGGGTGGTCTTCTCTTTGGCATACATTTCTGTGACACAAAAGCAAATATCAAGGGACTATGGCACTGGTTGTCAAATTTCATTCCAATACCCAAACTCTCCAGTAAGGACCGAGCAAAGCAAATCTTTGGTATTATTCATGGGCCACCTTCAACACGAAGAAACACACCACAGTTTCCTTTGGTAAATCTAGCATCATTAACATTTATCATATAGTTAATATTCCACTAAAATCTGATACAGTCATCATTGACTTGGGTGCGTATGCTGATAGCCAAAGGAGAGCGAGTTATTGCAACTCTTATGATCAGAAAAACTTGCATAACTTATCCTTCGTGCCATCTCTTCTAATATCCAAAGAGGTCATAGTCCCACTTTAGCCATTAAGCTCATGACTGAATATAATGCAAACTTTTAGCAAGTAGCTCACTTCGCACCTAAACCATCTTGTAACCACAACATTTCCTCACCAAAATGATCTCCAGTTTCAGTGTCCCTAGCTACTAGAGTCTAAAAGCACAGTCCCTCTACTCAGCATCATAACCTATTTAACTTTCTATGCTAGGAATGACACAGGACTCTGAATTACTTTACCTAAACACAACTACTGGTAAAGCAGATGCAAGTTCTAGAGACTTAAATCTATACTACCACAACACCACCAGATGGCATAACAGATGCACAAGCCAATGCCTTCACCGTAACCCAAACATACAAGATAAAAATACATTTTCTCAAGTGGAAAAATCTATATCCATTCTACTCCATGGATGCTCCTGAACTGGGAACTGTACATGCCACAGAGGACAACTCTGCAGTGTTACTTTTACTCAAGGTCAACACATTACTGCTGTTGCTGTTCTCTCTTTAGTTATACTTTTTAGTTATACTTTTAACAACTCTTCATATTTCATTGCTCTATGCAGCATATTAAATGTGTGTAGCTCATTGCCTGCTATGTATATTACTTTCAGGATTGTGCTTCTATATATTATGCATTATCCTCGGCATTACTGATTGCTCCTTATACATAGATTTGATAAATGTGTTTTACAAAGCTCCATGGTCAGCTTTTACCACTGTTTCATTACCAGAGACAATAATGGAATTTCTCATATCCCTATACTATTGGTAACCTTTTCATATGCAAGTTTCTCTATCTTTTGGGCATCTATATATGCTTTTGACCCACAGGCAACTGGTCCATTCAACTGTAGGATTACAACTCTTGCACTTTAGTGACTTGTTTCTATCTGCAGCACAACTTGCTTCTATGCAACATAGTACTTAATGAGAGTCAGCTGTAACCAGGTTCTTAATTTTTAAAAACTACTATCTTGTCCAGGGTATCTTTGCCAAGCTACATCTTATTCCAACAACTTTTTTAGAGATGCATCTATCCTCAACATATCAGGTACAAATTTGTAGGAAAATAAATTAACCCTAAACAATTTCTAATATACCTGCTAATCTTTTGACACCAACACTACAACTGTGAGGATTGTCCTTCCGCATTAAGTTTCAGACCCTATATCAAATTATGGCCCACATACTGCAAATGTGTCATCCTGACTTTAAATTTGCTCTAATTAAGCCTAAAATTATGCCATCTGAATATCTGTTCAGCAACTACACAGATGTTACAAACTATAGTTTTATCCCACCATGGTAACATGCCAGTAAAAAACAAAACACAAATGGTTTCAAGCCTTCATTTATTGAGCAAATTCTCTTCACAGACACCTCTGGTACTGACAAAATGCCACATGGGTCTTTAAGGAAATAGCACATTCATGTGATCATACCAACTGAGCACAAACTGGGAGTTTTATTCATTTAGCTTTACCTGCAAGAATTCTGGCTTGCATTTAGCTATGCAGCAAAACACAGCACTTTGCATTCTTACATTTCTATTTTTAACTGTAAGCAATGGGTATTTACTTCAGACATTTTATACTTACAAAACATTATTTTTTTCTTTAACTTACAAAAGTAACTATCCTACTCAGGAATTCTTTTGGATTTAAATAATTTTAATAACTTAATATTAAAACTCAAATGGGGTACAGTTTATATTCTACTTTACTTCTGGTTACCTTCTAGAAATACTTATTACTGGCACTACATCAGGGTTAAGTTGAATGTAAGATTATCCAGACATGCTTATGAAAGTAATAAGCCAAAAAGACAGCAATACAAGCTATCACTGCAATGGAGCAGCTCACTTATTATTTCTGTGACAATGTGACTGATTTTCTTCTCAGTCAATGGTTATTATTTTATACTTCTATTTTATCTTAAAAAAATTGCAGCAGCCAAAATATTTGAATAATTTACTTCTTTAACTACCATTTGCAAAAAGGAAAACTAATCTTTTCAGACTTGCACATGCATGTCAGCAGTTTCTGGCCTAATGGTACTGCCCAGTAGCCAGCACAACTACCAAAAGGACACAAAGCTTTAAAAGTATTTTCTGACAAGAAACTTCATGTGTACTCAACTTAAAACTACACAGCCTCTTAAGTCTCCATACTCACAACAATCACAATGCAGGCTCACTGCACTGCTTCAAATACACTTTCAAATTTCACATTTTTTACAATGACAATTCAATTCAAACCCTTTGCCTAAATACTGTTATGCATGCATATAAAAAATTATAAGACCATGAGTTAACAAAACTTTTCATATTTTGGAAACTGTACAACCTGGATACAAAGATTCAATTCATACCACGCAACAAATCAAATGCTGCACTGACAAAAAGGGAAAAAAAACTTTTGAAATTTCTGGTCAGAGCCTTCTTTTAATGATTATACTACCAAACTCAGGTACAAGGACTACTGTATCTAGTACTGCTCACAGTGGAACAATTAATCAAATTTCACATTTAGGGAGACGTGTAGAAGATTACTGTGATTTAGTGACAAGTCTCTTTCAAATTTGAGCCATTCAAATCTACTGTAGTTTCAATCTTTTGATTACCAAAGACCTCTTAATATGTTCAGATTCTTGTGCAAGGCACGAGTGTACAACTCATTAACTGTTTTACATTTCATTATATGGAGCAGTGTCATTAAATTCTGGACTGCACAAAAACTAGTGGAAAATACTGACAGAAATTGGGTGCTGGTTCAAATTTAATGGGCTCCGGGGGGGGGGGGGATGAGATAACGGCAGAAATAAGCAGTTCATTCAGATTTAGGGGAAAAACAAAACAATATGTTGTTTCTGTGGACAACCGCCTCTTTGCAATCTATAAATTCACACTCCCGAGTGACATGGCTTACATTATTTTGAATATGAAGACAGTGAAAAAGTTTAAGAAAAATTGTGCAAAATTTCTGACAACTCAATCCAAATATTTCCTTGAAGTAAGTTACAAATATTTCCCCAGAAATTTGCAGTGTAGACACTTTGTAGCAACTTGTCATTGCTCTATCCACCATAAATTGCAGATTACCTTTGCTCACATGTCCACTGTAAGCGGTCTCTGAAGTAATACTGTATATCTGGCTGAAGCTTTTCTCCTTGGCCTCTGTCGAAAAGGGGTAATACACCCAGGTAGCCTTTCCCAGTAAATAAAAGCAAAAACAAATACAAGAACCATTTCCAACCATATATCACCTGCTGCATACTTCATTATGTCACCTAGTTCCAGAATGTGCAGACCATAAATGTATGAATGAGAACACACAAATAATGTAACATTTGGACACATTAACAGGAACATAATTTGAAGATGGGAAAACAATTTAGAGAGAAAGTAACACCTACCAAGACACAAATACTCTGCATTACACAAATTACCATGCCCTATCACACTTTTAGGAAACCCCAAAACAGCATTTACATACAACCCTTAAATGTATGGAGCACAATATATAACTAGAGCTTCCAAACAGAGTTATTGACCTTCATTCACTACAAACAGAATGCAGCAAACCATTATACTGCACTTTGCTCATACCTCTCAACCTCTTAGCAGAAGAGATCTCGACAAACCAAAAATAGTGGGGGATGAAGGCCTTAAAAAGCAGAGACAAATTTGAAATATTCCTCTTATAAAAACTCAAAATTTCTAGAATAAAAAGGTGCTGTGTTAACAGGTCTTTTCTAAAGAATATGAAGTCAGAAACTTAAGTCTTATTATTAAGCGACTGCAATCTTCCAAGACTTTCCAGAAAACCTCAAATTTTATGAAAAGACCAAACATATACGGCAAACATCTTGACAGTTGAAAAGTATGACTATTACTGTCACTTACAGCTTCTTACAGCTCAGTTATGATACTGCCCAAACAAGTTAACTTCATTGCAAGGTAGCATATTATGCCTTAACTACTGAGCAACAAACTGAAATTTTTCTAACATATCCATCAGTCACAGCAATGCACAACAGCAGAACTCTAGGATGTATGGTCCGAGTAAAATGAACAAGACTATAAAGTGTGCAGGAAATGTATGTTACATTTATGTGCAAGGTTTAGTTACATAGTAAATCAGAGCACCAGTTAAAAAACACACAAAGATTTTCAGCAGCATAACCTGCAGAAAGCAATAACATTTCAAGACTAACACATGCAAAGTAGTTTTATTCTGGTATGCATTATCTTTACATGTACATTTAGCATCACTAAAACAAACCTACTCCTATAGAACTCAAACTTAAAAATATTTGCAAAGCAAAACACTGCAGTCTTGTATCAATGACTCAAGTAAGCATTTTTCCAACATTTGGCAAATCATAGATTAAATGTTTCTTCTTTAGTTTTAGCTGTTGTGTAGATTTAGTTCATTAATGTGGATTATAGTTTTGCAAGATTACTTTTTTCCATGTAATTTCTATATCAAAATGTGAAGAATCAAAGCTGAAACAAACAACTGGAAAAACTATTCACTTGACACCCCTTTTTCTGTTAAGCAGTTTTCTTTAAAATTTAACATACAAAAAGTAATGCTTTACAAAAATAACACAAAATCAAGTCAGCTGTAGCTGGAGGATCTGCATTAAAAGGTACTTCATTATGTTGTACATTTGTAATCTGACATGCCCCAAGAAGCTAAGGCATGATGGGACTGGATGGTAAATGTAGGCCCTAGCATTGCAGATAGTTCAGATTAAATCATGCACTAACAACTCAGATCTACTCTCTTTTTGTAAAAAAAACATTTTACCATAAACTATAAATCAGTACTTATGTACACTGATGGATTGGAAAAATAAATGAAAGATTGTGAACTATGCATAAAATGAGTATTAGTTGCTACGGTTACAAAACCGCTACACAACCCACTACTACAATTCTTAACTTGCTTGTTTTGTGTAGTATAAAAGCATCAACAGCTACAACAAAAAAAACTATCACAGTCACTTTAAAAAAAAACTCTTATTTGCCACATCAGGATAATTAAACATCACTATGCTCTCCTGCGTAGGGCATTCTCCCCCGCCCCAACCCCCAAAACAGCATCAAAGCAATCAAAATGGCAATGTTCAGCATGAATGGGCCCCCATCCCCCACCTTCAAACTCTGCAGACTTTTCTCCATGTTAGGAGGAAACCAACACCCCTTCATCACAAAATGGAAGCTTCCACTACCAAACTGAAACTGCTTACAAAAATCAATCAAAACACCAATATAAAACATTTAACTAGCAAACATTATTTCTGCTTGCATTAAATGCTAGTGAAACTATATGACGCCATCTGAAAAGCTTTAAATTTTGTTTTAAACATTAAACTCGACATTCTAAGTTTACTGCTAAAAGCTGCATTCCAAAAGAACTGTGATCGACTTACTTATATTTTCACCAACAGTCCTTCCAATTCCATCTTTCAGAGTTTATGGAAGAAAGGAATTAAAAAAGAAAAAGTTCTTCAGAACAGGACAGAGTTTTGGAAAGCACTTGATCATGAGCGCTGTTTAAATGTACAAGTGCTGAAAGTGAGTATCTAAAGGTTAGAGCTGCCTTTAACGGCATCTGTTCAAGGTGCTGAAATCTAGCAATCGGAGCTTCGGGCTGCCAACTGTCACCACCGGCTAACAGAACTCGCCCAACAGAACCCAGTAGTTCATGAGCTAAGAAAGACTTAGAAGGATTAAACTTTCTTTCTGAGCCTCTTTAATTAAACTGGTTATTAAAAGTAAGAGTTAACTCTAATCAAACGCCTGTACATTAGACCATACCAAGAAATGAAAAGGCAAATTAAAAAGTAAACAATAACCTGTCTTCTTCTTCTTAGTAAAAAAGACAAGAGTATTCTGATTTTTCTTCTATATTTGTCTTAAAGGAATACCAGTAACAAACAGTCCCAGCAGAAAAGTAAAGGCAAGCGTGAGATTCTTCCATACTCCTAAAACATGTCGACCAAGTCAAAATGGACGCCTCAAAAATTCTGCGTTTTACTTACAACTGGCTTATTAAAACAACTCAACAAAACCAAAAAAATAACTTTAGTTTTAAAAACAAACGTTTGCTTTCTTAAAAAACTGTGTGTGAAGAAAAACATTTTTCTAATGTATACACTTGTTTGTACATTTAAAAGTGTGAGTCAAAATAAATAAGAGACAAAAATCAGTACACCAATGTATCCTTACTTGTTTTTCACTAAGAGCTGTAATTCTTGACTGCCTTTCGTGGATTTGTTTCTTAAGCTCTCCATTCTGAAAATGCAATAACATACAGAGGTATTATGAAAATCAACCTACAAACTTAAAACCTGCAAAAATTAGGCTACAAGTGAAAAAAAAACTACCCCATCAGAGGTTTTAAAAGCTAGTAACACCTAGGGCAGAGGCTAGTGCTAACAGTGAAATGAGATTTCCACTGATAAAGTTTCTTATCCTGCCCCAACACAAATATATTTTCTTTATTATATAGGCAATAATTATCAAATTAAGTAAAATTTACCTGTGGATCTTGCTTCATCTGCGCAACTAGTTTCTAAAACAAAATAAGAAAACGAGAAATTAGAAAGTCTTTCAAGTTTAACGTAAAGGGGAGGAACAAAGAAGCAAGCAAAACACTGCGAGTCAGTTTCAAGCAGCTCATAAATATTCAGGTCTCGTCGTAATCTCCACACAAAACCACTGCAATATTTACTCCAAATCCGTGCTGCTCTAAAAAAACACAAGTCAACAAACAAGCTTCACAACTACTTAGAAAAGTACAAAGTATACAGCGCAAACGGTAGACTGGAGAAATATATATATATATATATACATATATATATATATATAAACACACCAATTTGCAGGAAAACATAATACACATGCTTCCTAATAATATACATCTTTCATATTTGATCCCGTCAGATTTTGTGTCTTTCACATTCGCTCAAAAATCAGACAACATACAAAGAAGATCTTTTTTACCTGATGGCACTGAATTTCAACTTTCAAAGCCTCCTGTAAACTCTGTATTTCCATGGTTGGAGTTGTAAAGCACTTTTCTTGCACTTTCAACAAGATCGCGGCGAAGTTGGCCCAAAAAGAAATAAAAAAAAGCCGACAATAACAATTGAAACAACAACTACTCAGTCTGCAAAGCAAGTTCTTGCTTCTGCTAGGGATAAGACTCATCACTCACTTTACGCCTCATGCACAAAGTCCAGTTGAAACTGGTGAAGGACTTCAGATTAGTCCAATTTAGACTCCAAAACCGTAGAAGCTATACTACCGCCACACCGAAACCTCAGCATCGGTTTATTTTCCTTCCAAAAGGCTTAAAACTAAGGAACTATATTTTCTCCGAGTGCGCGCCTTGATTTCACTTTGCCTCAGGAAAAGTTGTGCAGCGGCAGTCAATGTTAATTCAAAAATACCCGGATGGAACTCTGTAAGAGCCGGAACTCTCAAAGACATGCGCATTAAGGTTTGCTTTGATCAGTCGAGTTTGTCTGTTCTTAGTATGTTTGATGGTTTTGTACTTGTATTTTTTTCAAGTAAGTATCAGCCGTGACACGTGAGTAAGATTGAACATTTCTCGGACATGTTTGGAATAAGGAAGTAAAGTGTTCGTCGCTTTTTTAAGCACATATTTATGATTATTCTAACTGTAGTGTAATTTTTTTCAAAGTCATACTTCTCTGTGTAAGGTTTTTTAACTGTAGTTACCAGGGTTAATTTTCTCGTTCCTTTCCAGCTCCTACTTCATTAGAAGTCTTCTATCTTTCTTAAAGGATAATTAGTTAAACCCGCGCGTTCCTCTTAACTTGTGATCAGGTGAGTTGATAACGTGAAAAGTAAATGTCTGGGGGAATGCCTTGTTTGTAGCAACCTGCTTCTTGTATTCTTCCTGTGTCTGAAAATTTACACCTGTGGCACTTAGATGACTGTAGGAAATATTCCGAGTTTTACATCTCATGTTCTGGGGTCTTTCTGTGTATACATTGCTTTGCATTCAGAGATGCTAATCAGTGTCTGTTTGTCAAAATTACTAACAAAGCGATTAGATTACATACCTCTCAACTGTCCCTAAATTTGACTCAAATTTTAGCTCTGTCCTTAATTCCTTCTAAAACTGATCTCTTTTTGGAGAGAAGATTATTCATTAATCTTAATAATAAAACATAATTATAGACTTTTACTTCAGAGAAGGCATGTTAATTCACATTCTCTTATTCTGTCAATGTTTGACGATAATAGTAGTAATATTTTAAAAGTGACCCTTGTTCCTGATTCTTTTTTAACATAGTCTTTTTATTAAATTGTGCAGTCTCATACATTTATATTTGAAAACAAACCATGCTGACATAATCTTAGTTGCAAGCATTATACATCAAAAACCACATTGATATAATTTTAGTTGCAAACATTATAAATCACTTATCTACCCAGTCCATTGTCAAACATTACATAGCTCATTCATTTCCTGTTTTCTTTTAAAACTCATTCCTCCGCTGTATGTATTGTTTCCACAGTTCCGTTTTTTTCTATGTAATTTGATCCTACCATTTTCTGAAGATCCCAATTGCAGTTGTTTTATCTCTATTGCTATATTCACTACTTCTAGTACAGTAGGTTTAGACTTTGATTTCCATTTTCTAGTAATTGCTTTTTTTTTTTTTTTTTTTTTTTTTTTTTTTGGCAGCCACTGTAATTAGACTCAACAAGGCCTTCCTATGTCTAGGTAATTCCGATTCTGTAGCATAGCTTAGAAAATTAATTTTCCTAGTACACCAGTTTGCTCCCCCAGTATCTTTGAGTAAGTAGTCTCAGGGGATCTTTAAAGTCTGCCAACTTATTACACTATACATATGTTCCCAATCACCTGTTTCTTCCGTATCACACCTCCAGCATTTGGTGTCTAACTGAGAAAAAATTCTCAAGTCTACTTGTTGTATATACATTTTCCAAGTAAAAGTCCTAAATCTTCTTCTAGATTTTATAGCCTATTTGGGTGACATATATACATATAGATATCCCCCATTGCTTCTTTGTGAATTGCTTATCCAGTCTCTCTTCACAATCCTTTATAATCTTGATTGATTGAGTCTTATAGTTATCATGCAATATTTTCTATGTTCTAACTATTCTTTCTTTAAGAGCTGCTTCTGTTGGAGATTCTACTAAAAACTCTACTAGTGCTGGTCTTTAATTTAGGACCCCCCTGTTTCTTTCTCTTTGCTTATACTCAATCACTCCTTGCTAGGGAAGGCAATCTCTAGCCTGCAGTCCAAATAAATTATTGGCCTGTTTCCTTTCTATTATCTTTCCCTTTCTAATAATTTGCTCCAAATACATTGGTTCTTTTTGACAGTTTTTCCCAATAAATTCCAGCCCCCCCTTACCTGTTTGTCTATATCCCTAATTGCAGTCATTCCTATTGGAATAATCTCCTTTTTCCATTCCCATGTTGGCTTAGTTCTTAGAGTACTTTCTGCTACTTTATGAATATATTATTAATTCAAGTTATTGTTGTTCTCCTTAAAGATCTGCATCCAAAATCCCAGTTTCTTCTTGTTTCTTGAGCTTCACCCTGTTTCATCATAATCTTTTTCCACTTTGAATTATAGTTTTCTGTTTGTGTAGGAGCCTTAACTGTGTAGCTGTGAAATAACCCTTCAAATTGGGTAATCTCAACCCGCCTTGTTCTATTGGAAGAATCATCTTATCCCACTTGACTCTTTGTCATCTTCCTCTCCCAGATAAAATCCTTCATCTCTTTATTAATTGTATCCACAACTTCTCCTATGGTTGATAAAAATATGTCTGACCAGTGTATAAGACTAGCGGAACTAAAACATTTTAACTGCTTGTATCTTACTATCCATATCCATATAACAGTTTCCAGTTACTCAGTTTTTGTATAATCTCGTTTAGTATCTTCCCACATATCATTACCTGCCACATGAAATTGTTTTTAATCCATACTCCTGAGTACTCCATTTTATCATGTCCCCAAAAATATGGATATTGCTGCACCAATTTGTGCATGGGTACATCATTTACAGCTATTGCCTTTGTTTTAGCTTCATTAATTTTGTATCCCAAAAAGATATGAAACTGTCTCAATGTTGCACAACACTGAAATTTCCTTTTCTGGTTTTATAGGTTCATAGGAGGTTACTAGACTAGCGGCCCTAGAGCCCTTACAAGCCTTGCCATGTTACTACCCAGTTGTCTTAAGTTAGATGGACATAATTCGCAGAGCAAGCGTAAGATAAACACTGACTGTCCCTGTCCATGAGGGACATGGGTGCTACCTCTGGGGTGAATTTGTGGTCTGCCATCCATTTGTCCAGGTTGATCTTTAGTAGGGTCAGTGAGGGGTTCTGCTTCATGTGAATTGGAAGTTTATTCCAGAGTAGCGGCAATCTCTGGGAGATATATTTGTCTCTCTAACATGTTCTGTTAATGTCACAGGCTAGGTTAAGATCCCTAGAGTGAGTTACTCTTGTTTAACTTGCAGATGAGCAACATATCTATCAGGGCAAGGTCAGAGACTGCCCTGTAGGCCAGGCATAAGTCGTCTCTCAGCAGCTTATGCAATAAAGAGTACAGTAACAGGGCTTTCAGTTTGTCTGTGTAAGTCATGATTTACAGCCAATGTAGTTTCTTGATGAGAATCCTCTATGTTCTCTCCAGCTGCTGCAGGTGTCTGGTGAGATACAAGCAGAAGGGAGCATTGTACTCTATTAATGGTCTGATGAGGGTCAAGTACAGTGGAGTTGTAAGATCATTAGACCTGGATGCGATGCCCTTGCTTATAGGAAGAGGAACATAGAAGGCTTTCCTTCTCAGTCTGGAAACTTGGTGGTCAAAGTTCACATTGCCATCTACCTGTGTTCCCAGATCTCGCACCACTAGGTTTGAACTTGGGGGGGGGGGGTGCTGTTAATATTGTAATTAGCAGGAAATTCTGCTTTGTCAAAGGGGTTAATAATGCACTTTTTTGCATTTAGTATTAAACCGTGGCTTTGGCACCAGTCATTTGTTTGTGTTAGCCCTTCCTGTAATATTTTAACATCACAAGAATCTTGGTGTGCTAGCACTTTAATTTGTACTCCACATGCTTTTATGTCTTGTTTTTATTGGTTGCTTTGTGATCTATGAGTCTATTTAAAATGTTTTTTTAAACCTGTTTAATGTTAGTCTACTGAAGCGGGAGTTGTCCACGAAAGCGCTTACTTTCTCTGTGTTCTATTATATTAAACATACTTTTGCAAATATACCTGCTGTGTGCCACTGTTTTTTTTCTCTGCATATTTTAACATCACTGGAGGACTTGGTGATTGCACCCTATTTGCAGTCATCAGCAAACTCAGTAAGCCAAAGGACATATACCTTAGCATGGACTTCTGAGAAATAGATTCCAAATGGTAAAGGGTCCAGCGCAGCTTCTTGTGGTACACCACTGTCGGGTATGCTTTGAGGTATGACTGGGACCGGCACAAAGAAATGCACTTGCTTGTGCATCCCCAGTGGCTGACTACTAAACTATAAAAATGACCCCCCGCCACAAAATGTGGTCTTCTGTACATAAACTACTTAATCCTGGCACAAAAAAGACCCTTGCCCTTAAAAAAACTGCACCATCTAGCAATTGCAACTAAATTAAATACCTACTTCATATAAAGCATGGCTGCTGTTACCAAAAACGCACTACCCTCATCTGTACAGTAGAGTCCATCCTACCACACGCTGCCCAATGCCACCAAACAACACCTGACTGTTACCAGTAACACTTCTACCACTTGTTCCCACCAACTCGTAGTTGCTGTCCAGCGAGAATCAAACAGTCCTCTACCACCAGCATTGACAATTTTAGTCTTAAGTCTGTATTGACAAAAAAAAAATAAAAAGCTACTTAAGCTTAAACAGTATTCTGCAGCCACAGATACCCTCCCACCAGATTACCTCTATAGCTGAATTCTATGTTCATCCATCTGGGGAAAAATCATGCTTCATCCCATCTCATAAAGGAGGAAACTCAACAGAAATATGTAACTTTTGACCCATTGCAATTTTGTCCCATCTCTAAGATTGTACAAAAATGTTTCCATATACAACTTATCTACTTTCTCAGTCAAGAGCAGCTTCTGTCCACTACACAGCATGGATTCTTCCCAGCCCACAGTACAGCTTACCACTTTTTTCCCTTCTTGGAAAATACAAACAAATGTAGGGATACTGTAAAATGTCTGTAATACATTGCTCTATCTAAAGCTTTCTACTTCTTTTCAACATATTTCTTCATTATCTTAGTATATTCTCTAGACAGGCTTCCTTCATGTAATACACGGTTTCCATACTACTGTGGTTATCCAATAACTTAACAGATCTTGTCCAAATTACTCAAGAAGTGTTTAACACTGTTAAACCATAATTATGTACAACCCCCAAAAGGACTAAGCTGCTCCTTTTTCCTTTCCCAAAGCTCACTTAAAAGATAAAGCTAGATTTAACATTTTCTCACAAAACAATACAAAGGTCCAATTAGTGTTTTCTTCAAAACTGCTAGGAGGTACAACTGATAACATTCTTAAGCTCAAACTCCATATTTAATATAAAAAAAAAATCAAAAGCTCTGACTACTCTACAGACACGCACATTTCCTAAACAGCTGTACAAAACCCACCCTTGCTGCTAGTGTTCCTTTTAAAGCTTCAAGTAGTTTATTCAGTTAAGTAGGTAGATGGATGAGTGTTCTTGTTCAAGCAAACTCTCATCTACCTACCTAAGTAGGTAGAATAAAATAAACTGAATAAATTACTTGAAGCTTCAACAAAGCGTCTTTGTATTCCTCTGTAATCTGTGCATTATTGCTAGTTTTACTGGAGGTTTCCATTATTTAGAAAACTAGGGATCCATAAAACAGGGCTTCCAGCCCATGCATTCTTAAAGTTAGTAAACAGTGCACATAGCCCATTAGTGACTTCACTCCCCTAAGAGTGATTGCCATTTACCAAGCCTTTGTTTCAGTAATGTATAGCATTTGAATGTGGTTAAGGTAGGGATTGCTCACTACTGGTGTAGCTTGGTCACAAGGTTGCCTAAGTGACCCAAGTCAACCAGAGGAAAGCTTGCATTACCTACACACGAGCATTCTATATTGTTTGTATACAATATCATTAACGCAACAAATTTCTTACCTTTAAAACAATGCTGTTGTATTACAGGACTTAATTTTTCTGTCTCTTCTCTCCATCTTCAGTTGTGGGTACAGGCTACTTTATTGCACATGCATATGTTTGTGTGCATGTTGATGGCTGCACAGTCCATTTAAGTTTTGTGCACTCACTGCCACTCTTAAATGGCATTGAGAATTCACATCATTTAGACTGTTGTATGTGTCTGTAATGCAAGTGATTTATTAACAACATTTTTTTTTTTCAAACAGCTGGATACTTTTTAAGGTGTGTCATTACTGTGTGCCGATGGGTTGAATTTAACTTTGTAGTTTTGCTGAAATTTATTTTTCCAGTTAGAGGTGTAGAGAAATTTGTGTGTGTGTGTGTGTGATTTTTTTTTTTTTTTAGGTTGGACGTATTTGAATGGTAATGTTTAAATTACGAAGAACATATAATTTTGAGCAGCTAGTGAAGATCAGTGTGTATTATTGAACCTAGTCAGCCACTGTAGCTAGATAGCACGTGCATGTAAGTTACTGAGCACGTGTGAGATCAGTGCCATTTTGTGTAGTTAGTGTGAATGTAAGCTTGAATGGAGATGCACTTGTGTGTGTGTGTGTGTGTGTGTGTGTGTGTGTGTGTGTGTGTGGCAACAAGTCAGTCAGTAAACATATGAAGTACGAAGTACATGTACCAGTAACAGCTCCTGATGTGTGTATGTATAATAAACTGTGTATGTATAATAAATGACTTGAATGCAGACCAGTGTCAGAATGGGATCTGAAGTTGAAGCAGCTTGCGAACCATGAGGCATGCAGTTACAAGTGGAGCAATATCCAGGAGTGAACTCGCAAAAAGGTCAGCAGTTATTTTTTATTTATTTATTTTTTTACATGCTAGTCTAACTGGATATATGTCCATTTTCAGTAGAGGCCCGGGGAGAAAAGCTCCAGCACAGATAAAAACAGGCAAAGTTTTTTTTACGAAAAAATAAACAAGACTCTGACGCTATTTCTACACATTTCATAGAGCTATTTACAAAAAGTAGAGCAAGATATTTACTTGTACTAGTAACAGCAAACTAAGTCAGCAGTTATTCAAGTTACTTAAATTCTTTTCAAACTATTTTCAGTGGCCAAATGTGTGGCGTAGCATTCATAGTGTTCAAAATAATTTCAGAGATGTTTGAAATGTCCGAGATAGAGGTATTATTTCAAATGCTTTAAATAGGATCTCCGTGTTTAAAATGTTTGAAATGGCTAAAATGTCCAGATTTTCTCATAATGTCCATCTTTTTTGCAGTGACGCGTATTCAAGGCATTTGCAGTGTTAAAGTAAAGCATTTTTGGAGAGGAGGTTGTGCACTTGAGAAAAATTATAAGTACCTGGCATATATATGTATGTTTAAAAGAAGTGTTGTTACTGCAGAGGGATTTCGCAGACCTGAACCACTGGTGTTTGATAATAATATTGATGAGAATTGATGAGTGTTTGAGTAAGAATATATTTTCATACAGGCTGCATTTTCTGATAAAAATGTATGTACAAGGACATTTGTACTTCTCCATTTAGCTGGCTCAGGCGCCCTTGAGTGGGAAAGTTCATTTTGTGTATGCATCTCCTGTGTATGCAGGGGAGAGGGAGAGCCGCCATATTGTGATACAGGCTGAAATGCGGAAAGACCCCCGCGGGAGTGCTTAAAACGTAAAGTTAGAGAAATATATATACCTCAAACGAATGCTACAGTGGAAAGGCTCAAATTTTACAGAAGAAATTAAAAGCCTGTTGAAACAATTGCAGCATATATTACCAACTTAAGAAGTTAAACAAAAGCATACAGATTTGGTGATGTACTAGAGGAGATGATGAAAGACTGACTTGTATGTTCTGTTAATGCAGTGAGAGAGACTTTGCTTCAAGACAGTGAATTTAACATTGAGCAATGCCATTGAGATATGTCAAATACATGATATTACAGAAAAGCATACAAATATGCTTATGAATGAGAAAAGCATGTTTGCAGCATCTGTTAGTGCGAATGTTGATAGCATGTGTGATGCCCCTGCACTGGCCCAGTAATCAAGGATGCTCAATTCTCACCACTGGCCACAGTGTGGAATGTACAGTCACAATAGTGCAGGTACATTCCTGTTCTATTCCAATAGGTCATGCTGTGGTTGCATTTTAGCTCAGTACTTTGCATACAGTTATGTATAAATCGTATCAATAGTCACAGATGGCGTAGACTTATTTACAAAATTCCAGATAGCTGGGCTGGCAGTATTTCCCTTTGTCACAGCATGCAGCAGAAAGTTAAGAAGAAAAAGAAATATAAACAAAGAGGCAGTGCCACACCCACCCTCATTTTTAACTGTTGCAGTTGTGGAGGCAGTCATGAGCCTAAACGGGAAAAGTGTTTAGCTTTTGGTCAGCAATGTCACAAATGTAAAAAGTGGAATAATTTCAAAAGGCTTTGCAAGTTTAAAGTATCGCAAGCTTATATTAAGAAAGTATCCGAAGAAGTAAGTAGATAGAGACTATAGCAAACTCCAAGAGCTGTGAGCAAACTTTCTGTGTTGATGGTGTCTCTGATCAATGAAACAGTTAATACAGTAGATAATCAGTTGTCAGCAAAGAGTGAAATATTTTATACTGTGCAAATTATTGGGAAACCTGTAGAGCTTAAAGTAGACACTGGATCTAATTGAAATATATCAGCACAAATGTTTGCTAAAGTAAAAGCTGGAATTTGGCTGGAAATGGCTATGATTTGCAGTTTTATGTAGTCAAAAGACACATGCAGTCACTGTTACGCCTCAAAGACAGTTTGCAAATGGGACTGAATTCATTTACTAGAGGTCAACCATATAAGTCTGAATAACAATGATAGTTTTACAGAGAATATTTTAGTGAATATGCTGATATTTTCAAACGTGGGCTTTGTAAACTTCTATTCACATATTCCATGAAGTTAAACCATGAGATGGGATCCAGTTGTCAGACCAGCATGGAAGATTCTACTAGCAATGCAGAAAAAGCAGAACTAGACAAAATGATGAATTTAGGTGTCCTTACTCCAGTGGAAGAACCAACTGAATGGGTGTCATCCATAGTTGTAGCTCATAAGAAAAGCTCTGATATTCAAATCTATATTTATCCAAGAGACTTTATGCACTGGGTGAGGAGGACGCTTAAGTGCTTTAAGTAGAAGAGGTAGCCACTTTTATGCTAAATTCCACTGTTTTTTCAGTCTTGCATGCAAAAAGCTCCTTTTGGCAAATTTTCACTGGATTGCAAATCCTTCATTAACCACATTCAGTACACCATTTGGTAAATACAGATTTTTAAGAATGCTATTTGGAATTCTGCCAGTGAGGTATTTCAACATGCCATGGAACAAAATTTTTTCTGGTTATCCATGTGCTATTATAGTAGACAACATTATTGTTGGAGGCAATGGTGAAGACGAACATGATAGAAATATCAGAAAACTTCTAGACCAAGCATGTGAAGTAAATCTTAAACTGAATCATCAGAAATGTAAATTCGAACTGAAAGAAGTTACTTATGTGGGACAAAGTTCTGGCTTACAACCAGCTCCATCCATCTAAGCAAACAGCAATTGTCAAAATGTCAGTTCCAGAGAACATCACATCTTTACAACGTTTTCTAGCTATGGTCCACTATTTAGGAAAGTTCATCCCAGACTTGAGTGAGCTTTCTATACCATTACGTGAGTTGACACGCAAAAATGTAAACTGGTCGTGGTTGGAACACCTAAGAGCATTTGATATTCTGAAGAAAATTGCCAGTCGACCCACATTGAGATATTATTTATTTTATATTTGTTAACCAGGAAAGTTCAACTGGATATAGGTCCATTTTCAGCGAAGGCCTGGGGAGAAATGCTCCAGACATACATTACATGCATACATACAGTGAAATATTACAAAGTGGGCATTTGTTCAACAGTAGATACACACATATTCAAGATTTTCTAGAATACACACAGGAAATGTTTAGAAATTATTAACGTTTAAGAGAGAACACATACATATTAGTAGTTAACCTAGATTTTGGTAGTACATGGTTCTGCCAAGTTATCATCCTTATTTTAGCACTTTCCAGTAGGTAAGAGACCAGTAATCCAGTTTTTGACTCTGTTAATGAATCAGAGAGATACATTGAAAGTTTCTTCATGTACTAAGGTTTTTATTTATAGATAGCTCAGTACCAACCTATAAACCTATAAAATACTATCTGCCCGAAGGCGTATATTAGCCCAGCCACGTTGTGCGGTATTCACCGCCCCTTTAGTAGTTCCCTAGACCCTTGTACTAGCAGCTAGTACCCTTGGCCCCTATCTAGCAGTGCTGTTGGTGTGATCCCCGGTGTGAACTTTGTTACCCATCCACTCATCAAGGTTCCTCTCGAAGAGTGATAGCGAGGGGCAAGGGAGCCCGCAGGATTTTTTGCAGGGGGGTGCAAACCCAGAGCCCCACCCTCATAGCTCACCCCGCCCCCTGCCAACAGCCCCGCCCAAGTCCACCCACCCCAAGCCCCGCCCGCACAGCCATTCCAGTGTCCCATTACTTGGCTATTTCTCCCCATTTACTGTAGACACTGTTCAAATCTGTGTGCATACTGTTTTATGCTTTAGTTCTACAATGATTACAGGCAGTTGGATTTAATTTACAACTTTTATTTCAAACATTATAGCCCAAACGCTGAGACATTTACTAAACCTAAACAAAGCAATAGTCTTACAATGAAAACAGACTTGGCATTAAAGCTTCTCTACTTTTGAAACTCGCATTCAATGAAACAGCATTGAAACCCACATTCAAAGAAAATGCATCTGGCCAGTGGCAGGTTATTTACCTTTGAACTGTTTTCAAGCAATAGGCTCCTTGCACACCGTTAGGGCCATGCAAAAGTTATTTGATTTACCTGATTGTATTAATTATAATATATAATTGAATTATATCCCTTGTATTATACAGCAGCATTTGAGTGACTCTGCTGAAGTAAAAGTAATCTGAATAATTCCACATTAAAGATATCTGAAACTAATGAAGATGTTGTTTCTAGAAAACAACTGTATATTTCAGTGTTTCATCTACAAATTCAGTGCCTGTTGCCGTCAAAGAATAAATTGCCTATGTTAAATTAAAAAAATGGTAAGCTTGTATATTGCAATAGAAAATGGATGACAAGCTGAAAAACAGGTTCGTAGTTATTAGGCATCTCATCCAAAGGAGGACATCCTGAGGACTGCAGCATACAAATGTATATGCTGTAGGAATAGAACCTCAAGCCTTTACATTAAGATGCAAGTATTCTACTTGTGGTGCTACTAACATAGCTTTAAAACTTTATACCACAATAGAGATACCATTTGCTAAACAAAACAGTTGCACATTGTAAATAGACTTGGCATGAGCAGCAGTGAACTTTGCTTCCCTTAAAACTCACAGTTCCTTGAAAATGCACTTGAAAATTCCACCTGTTAACTCTAACTTGGGCATTTCACTTTCTCACAAACATACCACACCCCTCAAGGCCTCAACCTTAGTACAAGAAATCTGGACAAAGCCTAAAATAAATAGTAACAGATTATAAATATGGCTCTCAGAAACTTAGAAAATTGCAAGAGTAACAGGATTTGTGTTAGTATGCATTTTTCTAAATGACATGCCATCTAAAACTGAAATGTCTCATTTAGCAACTTCAATCCTTTTTAGGAGGAATATGGGGCAAAAATCTGGACAGCTGAGGGGTATGCTACCTCCCTCTTATACACACACCAAATAATTCTGGTCAGACAAATTAGTTCTGGGAAGGTTGCACTGAACGGCACCGTGCTTGAGCTGAAGTGGGTGAAATCCTGGTAGCCAGTGATAACTGATCTGCAGCTAAGCAATGTGGAGCATTAAAGCATTTTTAGCAGAGCATTGTTTCATCACTACCTATTGTGTTTGCACATAAGCTGTAGTTATTTTAAACATTTGCCTTTTTTGATTACTACAGAGTACATTTACCCACCAGAGCTATTGTGTTTTGACTTCAGTGTGGAGCTAGTTGTTGCAGGGCTTGGCTTTTAAGTAAGGTAGCAATGCTTATTTACCATATACCATTAAAGCCACCCTGACCCAACTACAAGTGTACTAACACACAGACACTGCTATAAGACACTGGTCTGCAATAAAATGTAATGAGCTTCTGAAAATACTGTAATCCTGTCCTTTTATTACAATGAATATAAAATACTTTGAAATAAGGTAAAAAAGCTCATAATCTTCGACCGACAAAACTACTTTTCCATACTTCAAAATAATAAAATCAAACCCTCAGAAATTTTGGAAAGGTATCTCTACTCTACTTAACCCCAGCAAACCAGATACCCCTACCCCAGACCCAAACGCTCCTGACCAAGACTTTGCTACCCAATTTAACTTTTCATTGAATCCATTTCCAAATTAACGTCTTCTTTCTCTAACACCACTGCATTCTCCAAAACTCCCTTACCATCTCTCTTCCCCACTCTGCTACTGCTTCCTCATTCCCATCTACTAACTCCCATCCCTCCACTCCTCCTACTCCTACTACTTCATCAGCTTCATCTGCCCCTAATTCGCCCTCTTCACACTCCTTTTTTCTCATTTAAACCTATACCCACTTCTACTATAAAGAAATTCCTTATGAAACTGAAGCCATGCACCAATGCTCCTGATAACATCCCTTCTTACTTTCTTAGCAAAGCTGCTGAAGCAATCGCTTACCCTATTAGCATTTTAATCAACCGCTCTATCCAAGAATGTATAGTACCCCAAGTCTGGAAAAGGGCCTTTATCATACCTCTACATAAAAGGTGGCAACAACAACAATGTTACTAATTTCCGCCCCATCGCTATTCTGTCCCCCATCTCTAAACTCCTAGAAAAGTGTATCCAACTACATCACCTTCCACATCTCTTAGATAATTACCTACTAACTCCCACACATGGATTCAGACCACATCATAGCACTATGTCCACCCTCCTCTCCTTCCTTGAAACTGTAAATAAAGCCCGCGACTCTGGCCAAATTGTTTCTACCCTACTACTCGACCTCTCTAAGGCCTTTGATACTCTCTCACAGCCTGCTACTAACTAAACTTTCTAAACTTAACCTATCTCCCTCCTCCTTGAACTGGTTCTCCAGCTACTTATCTAACAGATCTCAAGCAGTCAAATGGAAAAAGGCCACATCATTTCTAAATACTCCTACTGGGGTACCCCAGGGCTTTATACTGAGTCTCCTTCTCTTCAATATATTTATAAATGATTTCCGCAACTCTATCCCATTCTCAGACATCATCCAATATGCTGATGATTCTGCTATTATCTGCGCTGCCACCTCTATCCCCTCACTCCTAAAACTGACTCAAGATGCTTTTACAACAACTGAGCAATGGATGAAAAGGAATCACCTAGCACTCAATGCCTCTAAAACCAAATTAATGTTATTCACCCCCTCTAAGGCAACTTCTTTCAATATAAACACATTCCACATCTCTAGACAAAATAATCTACCCCTGGAACTGGTGTCCGAGACCAAGTTACTTGGGGTCCAAATTGATAACCAGCTCAAATTCAACTCCCACCTACAGTTAAATATCAAGAAAACCCATCAAAACTAGGTATGCTTTACCGACAAAATCATTACCTTACACCTGCTACCAAAATCACCCTCTACCTCATTTCTTATCCCCTCCCTTCTCTATGGAGCTCCACTCCTAACTAATCTACAGACCTCTCTAAAAACACAACTTTCCTCTTGCTACAACAAAATTGCCAAGTTCGCTACCAACCACAAGTCCTCCACCCACCACTGTTCCTCTCTCCAAAAACTAAAATGGCTAGAGCTACCCAGTTATCTCACATATACTCAACTAAATCTTGCACATAAGCTCATTTTCAACCCCTCCCTTTGTCCCTCCCTTTCATCAGCCTTTAAAATGCACCTTCCTGCTAGAGTATTAAGGTCCAACAATCAAAATCTATTAGAAGTATATAAACCAACTCGTCCCCCAGGCAAAAATCTTCTGTCTTATGGCCTTGCATGCCTTTGGAACTCCCTACCACCTTCCATTCGCACCACCCCCAACCATTTTATATTTAAAAGATCTCTTCACTCACATCTAGTATCCCAGTGGGAATGCTCTTGCTCCCACCCCACATAACTAACACTTGCAAACTTCATCTTCTTTCTTGCTCTGTTTCCTCCTGCAACTTTCCTAATTACCCACCCTAACTCATACATATTATTCCTACAATAATCAGAAAGAATATACTAGGCCACACTTCCCAAGTATTGCTTCCCTAATACGTTATTGCTTCTCAGTACTTTTGTGCATTGCTTCCTAATATGTTATTATTCCTCAATATTGTCATGAAATGCTTCCAAATATGTTGTTATTTCTCAGTGCTTTTGTGCTAAATTTCCCTTTAGTCTGTATTACCTATTAATTTCATCACTAGATTGTACTCGCTCTAGTTTTTGTTGTATTATTTGCAAATTGTTATTTCTTGTATGATTAACTTCTGTGTAATTGTATAATTTGTATATCTATTAATAACCTACTTAGTTTTGGAGCTTTTCTCCCCAGGACTCCATTGAAAATGGGTTCATTTGGCCCAATGGACTATCCTGGCAAACCAACTGCAAATAAAATAAATAAAATACTGTCATATGCATTTCAATACCCAAGGCTTATACATTATCTAGTCATGTAAATATTCTCTGCATGGCAACAACGAAAAGGCTTTCAATGCTGGTAATTCTTTAACAATATACTTACTAAAGCTTACTTGCATCTTACAATATCCGACAAGCTTACTTGCATCTTACAATCTCCGACAAGCTTACCTGATGTTCATTAAACCATGGCTACTTAAACAGAGCAACAGGGCACTGTGACAGCATACAGTTCCAGAATAAGAAGCATAAATCAACAGTACAAAAATCTGATAGAAAACCAGAACATTTTGCAAAATCAAGGACAGATGAAAAGCCAACGGTCGTATTTGTGATCTACTTTGGATGGGGGAATACTCTGCACACTTACACTGCATAACTGCTCCTTGCCTTCCATGGACACATCCAGAGCCACTACAATGGGGAGTGGGGTGCAATAATTTGAAATGTCTCTGGCTGACAGTGATGGATCTGACACTCATACCTCTCAACTTCAGAGCAAGAAATCTGGACAAAGCCATACATAGAACTAGAAGTGTGACACAAGCCCAAAAATAAGGCCAATTTTTAAATATTGCTCTTATAACTTAAATAGAACAGGTAGATCTTGCATTAGTACAAATTTTCTGAAGGGTATGAAATCTGAAACTCAAATGTCTGCCATTATTTTCTAACTTCAATCTTTAATGACTTGCCACTAATTTGCCAGAAAACCACAATTTTATGAAAAACAGACCAAAATGTGATGCAAAAATACCTGTCAAAAAAGGGACACCTTTTTAATATTAACAGTTAACTTGAAGCCGCCAACAAAATAAGAGCATCCACATGCATTTCTGAAATGAAGGTAATCTATAAGTGATCATTACAGTTATATATAATTGTAAACCCTCCACATTTTCTTCCAAAATTGCCATTTTGGAGGAGGGATTATTAGGGGAGAGCAACATTTTGAGCCAGAATTGGGGACAATTGAGATGTTTGGATATTCCTAATCTACAAAGTGATTTGCACGTACCTCTTAACCTCTTAATGCAGGAAATCTGAACAAGGCCAAATATATTGGGGAACATACAAACACCACTAAAAATTGCTCTTGTATAAACGTAAAGACAGTCTTGCATTAGCATGCATTTTTTCTGAAGGTTATGACATCTGAAACTCAATGTCTGTCATTTAATGGCTTCATTCCTAAATGATTTGTTAGAAAATCACAAATTTGAGGAACAAACCAAAAATAAGCAGCAACTATCTATTCATTCTGCAAAGATATGGACAACTGAGAGGTATAGTTCAACCGGGGCTGTCTGAGCTTGCTACCCCCCCTCACAAAATCATGGTCAAATGGAGCCTCCCCCCTGCAGCCATTCCAATGTCCCATTCCTTGGTTATTTTGCCCCATTTATCATAAACACCAATGTGCATACTGCTTTACTTCTGCAATGATTTAGGATTTCATTTGAAAGTTTTATTTTGCATTTTACAGCACAAACCCTAATACATATCTGTTAAAGCAATGCAGTCTCACAATGAAAATAGACTAACATTAAAACTTCTCTGCTCTTGAAACTCGCATGCATTGAAACGGCACTGAAACCCACTTTCAGAGAAAATACATTTTGCCAATGGCAAATATTAACTCTGGGCTGTCTACAAAATCATAGGCCCCTCGAACATAACATACACGTGCTCTTTGATACACCTTCCTGATTGTATTCCATTATATTCCTTGTACAATGCAGTACAGTTGTTAGAGGGCATTTTAAATTTATTGTTTTGAACATTTTTCCAGTAAACAATGAAACAAAAAGCATCCACCAATGACAAAACTGCCCAATTCAGAACATTTCCATCATAAAAAGTCTACTCAAGTCCACTAGTATCAGTAAAAAAATATACACAATCTCTGAAGTAGTAAACTCCACATTGAAAAAATTTGTAACTAATAAAGAGGTTGCTGCTAGCAAACACTTTATATGTCATTGTTTAGCCTACAAATAAAGTGCCTGTTACCCTTGAAGAATAAATTGCTTTTGTTGCATGCAATAAAAAAATGAAAAGCTAGTAATACCGCAATAGGGAATGGATAGCAAACTGTTAACAGGTTCATAGTTACTAGGTATCTTTGCCAAAAAGACTGCAGCATCCACCCCTTTACAACACAATACAGCATCAGCAATGCATTTACCTACTGTGGGAGTAGAACCCACAGCCTTCAGCATCTAAAGCAAGTACACTATCTGTTGTGCTATTAACAATGCAAGCAGACTAAACACAAGCAGCACTAAACTTTTGCTCCCCTGCAGCTCTCAGCTCCTTGTAAAATTTACTCGACACTCAGCTGTATCTCTGAACTTTTCAGCACAAGAAATCTGGAAAAAGCCAAAATTTATTGGGGGGGGGGGGGGGGACAAAAGGCCAAAAACCAGGGACACATTTTAAACATTGCTTGTATAATGTTTGAAAGTTGCTAGAATAAAATGTTGCGTTACCACCATACATTTCACTGCCACATCTTGAACCCAGGGGACCCCGTGCAAAACAGTCAGAGCAACATACCACTACGCCAAATCAACTGTTTTGTGAAAGAGGAAGACTGAAACTTAAATAGCTACCATTTAGTGAATTCAGTTCTCACCATAGCACAGCTGTCAACCTCTTAGCACAAAAGACCTGAACAAAGCCAATAATGGGTGACTACAACCACCAAACATTCAGTGAATTCAGTTCTCACCATAGCTCTCAACCTCTTAGCAAATAACACTCGGACAAAGCCAGTAATGGGAGAATATAGCCCCCAAACATTCAGTGAAATCAGTTCTTACCATAGCTCTCAACATTAGCAAAAAACCTGGATGAAGCCAATAAATACCTGAACAAAGCCAATACTGGGTGAATACAGCCCTCAAACATATTCAGTGAATTCAGTTCTTACCATAACTCTCAACCCTAGCACAAAACCTGGACGAAGCCAATAATGGGGGGAATACAGTCCCAAACACTACCTAAACAAAGCCAATACTGGGTGAATACAGCCCCCAAACATATTCAGTGAATTCAGTTCTTACCATAACTCTCAACCCTAGCACAAAACCTGGACGAAGCCAATAATGGGGGGGGGGGATACAGTCCCAAACACAGGGATACATTTCAGATATCCATCTTGTACACTTAGAAAATTGCTAGAATAAAAGCTTTTGTTACCATGCACTTTCTGAAGAATATGAAGTCTGACAAGTGTGTCCAATTTTTTTAACTTTTGTTAACCAGGAAAGTCTGACTTTGAAAAAAAAAAAGCTAATTTTTAGCAGAGGCCCAGGGAGAAACACTCCAGACAGCCAAGAATAAAACCAGAGAACATGTAGCTGTCAGGCAACAAGGACACAAATGCAGAAACCACATATTTTATGAGGAACAGAAAAAGTATGAGGGAAAATCCTGCAACATTTTTTCAAATGGTGGTGGGTAGGGAATTCAGGCTCTTTCCACCTGGGCCCAAGGTACAGGGTTAAAGCCTTATTCTCTACCCTCCACCATGTACACCTGGGGCATTTTACACACACACACACACAAACACACACACACACACACACCTCTCTACCTGAAAGTGTCCCATCTTCCTTCCGTTCGTTTCAGGTCCCACTGCCGCTTGCTAAGTGTCCCATCTTCCGGTCGTTTCAGGTCCCGCTCCCGCTTGCTAAGTGTCCCAGGCCATCTTCCGTTTGTTTCAGGTCCCGCCTGTGTGAGTTCCTGCTCACAAACCTCTAACTGACAGCGATGATGTCAGCATGCCTGCGACTGGACTATTCGGACTCCTTTCTTCTTAAAGGAGAACGTACGAAAAAAAACCCCCAAAAAAAACCCTTTTTTGTAATTATCTATTCTAGCCGATTCCAGGGGGGTGCAAGTGCACCCCCTTGCACCTGCCTGCGGGCGCCCTTGGTGAGGGGCTCTGTCTTATGTAGATCGGGACCCTGTTCTATAGTAAGGGAAGTCTCTGCGAAGGGAATCTATCCCTCCAGCATGTTCTATTCATTGTTGTGTTGAATTTTATATCCCTAGAGCGTGTAGCTCGAGTAGATTTGGTTTTGCTAAGATGGAGCATGTTCAACAATTCTGGGTTGGACATGGCTTTGTACGTTAGACAGAGATCGCCTCTGAGAAAGCGATATGCAACAGAGAACCTTCTTAGCTTTTGAAGAGGGATTAGTCAGGGTGTGTACAGGGACAAAGCCAATGCATTTTTAGGTGTTTTTTAAGAGATATTTTGAATTGGGTAAAGGAGGGAACTGCAGTAAGTTCTGCAGGAAGCAAGTTCCAGGTTTTGCCAACAGAGTTGGTAAATAGTGATTCACCAGCTGAATTGTTGGATTTAACAGTTTGTACTAGCATTCTGTTGGAGGAGCGGAGTGTTTTTAGGTTACTGTAAGGGGCGATAATATTTTTCAGTATGGGTGTGCTGTCTGATTGGTAAAGAACTTTGTGAACAACTATTAATTGGTTATATTTAAGTTTGTAGGGTAGTTCTAGCCAGCCTAATGATTTAAGGTTTAGACAGTGATGGATTCTGAATGCTGATCCTGTGGCAAATCTGGCAATATTATTGTAGCAGCTAGTAAGTTTATTGAGGTCAGATTTGCTTAGGTTTGCAAAGATGGGTGAGACATAAAGAAGGGTTGATAGCAAATCTGTACGGGCAATCACAGTCCTAGCTGATGGGATTAGGAATTGTTTAATCTTGTATAAAGAGCCTAGTTTCTTAACTGTTTTAATAGTTTTGTCGATGTGAGCATCAAATTTAAGGTTGTTGTCGATTATTACTCCTAGTAATTTAGTACTTGGTTCTGGGGAAATTATGGTACCACTGTTAGATGTTATGGTGAGAGATGGTAAAGGGACCTTACAAGTGGGGGTGAAGAGTAACAGCTTAGTTTTATTTGGGTTTAATAATAGATGGAGGTAGATTATAATGTTCACAAACCTGTAACTTTCTTGTGATGCTTCAGGGTATGGCCTTGGTGCAGCATGTCTTCAAGAAGGCATACCAGTTGCTTATGCGTGAAAAACTTTAGCTCAAACAGAGATGCATTATGTACAAATAGAAAAACTACTTTTGGCAATAGTGTTCGCATGTTCGAAGTTCAGTGATTACATTTATGGCAGACCTATCCAAATAGAGACTGATCACCACCCACTAGTGATCATTTTGAAGAAAGCTAATACATATAGGCACAGCTCGATTGCAAAGCATGATGTTGCAAAAGTACAATTTCAGTATTGTTTACAAAAAAGATAAGTACTTTTACCTTGCTGTTGCTTTGTCATGCACACCCATACAAACAGCAGACTTTGAAGTCATGGAAGTCTGAAATTTTTCTTCATTACGGCTTAATGAAATAATCACACAGCTTCAGGCCCAATTCCCCAGAAGCTGATAAACGTTCTCAGTCAAAGATGGCCAACGCAACAAACTAGTTTATCCCTTGACATTCAGCAGTATTTTCCTTACAGAGATGAGCTCATGTTTTAATTATAATGATTTGACATTGTATGTTGTTGTCTTTCGGCTTTTCCCGGTTAGGGGTCGCCACAGTGGAACTCCGGTCCACTAATGATTGGCAGTAGATTTTTATGTGTCGAGTTGCTGGCCCTGACGCACAACCTTCAACGAAGGCATGCCCATTCACGCATGTCTCCACACAGAAGACGCTCTAGCTGAGAATCGAACGGGACAACGTCTTACTGTGAGGCGACAATGCTACTGCAGCACCTTTACATTGTATATTAAATATAAAAATTCACAGTAAAAGTGTTCTCCTAGATTTGTATTCACTGTTCTCATCCCAAAGTATGATCTTGGATTTAGTAGAGACTGCATTACTTAGTGAATATTAAAGGTCATTGTAACAGTGCTGTTAGCCAATGTACTCACCTGTCCTTCATTATTTACCACTTAGCTTACTAAATTAGCCATAGATTTTAAGTTCAGCTAAATGGTGCTTCCAGCTCAAGTGAGAGTGTAAACATTAAATGCCTCTACCTGTGTGACTGGTTTCTCTATCCCCTGTCATCGATGGAGTCCCTTGAGGTTCTAACTGGGTCTCTTTTAACATGTTTCTCTTAGTTTTAAAAACAGACTACAGTATCTGTGCCCCTGCCTCTTCTCTTTTCATTCCAAACAGACTCCTTTTACAAATTCAACTTTGACAAGGGCTGTTTTTCATGTAGCTGTTTCCAAAGCTTTTGTATGTATGTATTTATTTGCTGCAAGTTTTCCCAAAGTGTTTGTATACTGCTTTACAGCTCATTTGGTAGGACATCAGACAGGAGTGTAGCAAGCCATTTACATTTTGTACTTGCATGATAGTGTTACTCACCTTGGACACCTACCATTTAAAAATGGACATATCTCTCAAAATGCAACCCCCCCCAAGCACTTATGTTAGTAACATTTTCAGCTGCTCCCTGCAAAATAAAACTATCAAAAATATTGTTTTTAGATTAGCAGCATTGAGCCTGTTGGAGGCATTCATTTAGACCATTGTAGATGTATGACATGAAAAGAGCCATATCGATGTGATGCTGTGAAAAAATGTACTCAGAGTACAGAGAGTATGCCTGCCTACACCCTTGACGTCTGTGCACATGTTGAGGAATTTTAATATTGATCAGCTCTGATTTACACTACAGTGATGCACTCTGTTTAATTTCATTTGTACTCTTGGCCTGAACTGCAGTTTTTCTTGGTGCTTTTGTTGACTTTTGTCATTTGTACTGCCAATCATTTGCTTTTCCTTCGAACCATTGTTCCCCTACTATACTTTTACTGCCTCCTTTTTTTTCCCAAAGGTCATGCGCCCTTTACACAATTCTGCTCCTGTAGTATTTTGATGGAGTCCATATATCCCCACTGTACTATAACAGGAGGTTTGCTTGTGCTGTTTTCCAACATATTGCCTCATCCCTTTGGGCTGTATACCACATTTGATATAACTTGCAGACTCCGTATTCAGATTGTTTATGAAAAGCCCATATTCCTTTCAGTCCTCAGCTCGTACTTTTGTATTTGAATCAAAGCTTTCTTTAACCACAAATCTTCTCAGAACCCAACTTTCTGAGATGCACTGTCATACCTCTCATCTGTCCAGATTTTCACCTAATATTTTTGGTTTGTTCCTCAACATTTTTGGTTTCCTGGGCAGTCATTGAGGATTACAGTTGGAAAATAATAACATGCATTTGAGTTTCAGACTTCACAGTCATGATGATGCAAAACCTGTTCTGTCAACTATTTAAGTTTATAAGAGTAGCATTTAAAATTTGTCCCTATTTTTGAGCCCCCCTCCCCGCATTGTTTGACTTTAATATCTCTTGTGTTACGAAGTTGAGAGGTGTGCACTGTGCTTAGTGATGCATGATTTTAGTACATCAGTATGCATACCCACACTTGTATCCCTACTGTGCCTTATTATACTCAAGTGTTCGTAAACTTTAGTGTGTTGGACAAAATACTGATTTGCATTCCTGTCTGTGTACCTCTAAGACTCGTGTCATTCAGGACAAACAACTTTCTGTCCCATTTTTGTGTGTTTCACCTTTTGTACAACACAAGCCCCTCGCTGTTTTATATTGAACTCAAGATTTAATTTCAAGGCACTTCTCACTTTGATTTAGATCATCATTTTGTTAAATTTTAATTTCTAGTGCTACTAACTGTATATGTTTATCTCAATACTCTAGTCAGGAACATTAACTTGATATTTTGTATTAAAAATACTATTTTTTCCTCAGACTCTTGGCTATTTTTTTCCATTTCCCCAACTTGTTCAATAACAACTGGCAGATTTTAAGTCATGACCTCTGTTTGGCTATCGACTTGTACCCCACCTTGTTTTAACAGTCCATATATTTTTAGACAAGGCACTCCATTACATGCTATACTTGTTAAAGTGAGAAAGCAGCAAACCAAAGACCAGGAAGGAACCGGACCACAAAACTTATAAGCTTTCCTTCATTTAATAAAACACCACAAACTTCATCATAATAAATTCAAAAACTTGAAACCACCCTTTAAGTACTTGTCATGTGTAAAAAAAAAAAAAAAAAAAAAAAAAAAAAAAAATCATCCAATGACAAAATGCTTCAAATACATTATTTAAATCGCCACTATGATGTCATGAAAATTAAAAATGCACTACAGAATTTTTTAACATTGCATATATATAAAAACAAAACAATGTGTGTGTGTGTGTATGTATATGTGTGTATATATATATATATATATATATATATATATATATATATATATATATGTATATATATATATAAAGGGTCAGCAATAACAAACTATTACACAGTGTTTCATCAAATAAAGTCCATTTTGTGAACAGCTTGGCTCACTACATCAAAGCCTTTGTAACTGAAGAAAACACTTGTTAATAGTGTCATTTAGTCCTGGAGGGTAGTCTGCTCTTAAAGCTATCTGCCATTTAGTTTCCCTACATTCTAATAAGGTTTTGAAATTACCATCGAAGGACCACAAATTACTTTGTCTAAGACAAAGAATATAAATTTCTTTGAATTGTTACATAATAAAAACATGTCATGCCAGTGCATTATTCCTGTTTTTATTTCTCACTGCCAACACATGTTTATAAATCCTTCTACTTAGTGACCTGATGGTCTTGCCAGCATAAAAACTGGTACAAGAATTACATACTGCGAGATAAATAATGCCCACAGAATCACATGTAAACCTGTTCTTTGCCCAAATAACTTTCTTGAAATGTTTCAACTCAACAGAACCTGAATTGGCAATGTATCTACATGGACTGCAATGACCTCTAGGGTCTTTAACCCCATTGTGTGATGTCTTGGAAGTACTTTCAAGTATACTTCTTATGTTACATACCTTTTTATAACTGAACAAACATTCATTACTTAGGACTTTCACCAATTCAGAATGTCCAAGCAACACCTTCCAATTTTCCTTAATGTCCATTCCATCTGAAATGGGCAATGGGAAGGCAAGCTCAAACACCTTGTTGTTTTGATTCGCCCTACTTGCTACACTGAAATTGCTTCTCAAAATGGGACTAGCTAAACTGTCTCAGAGTTATAACTTCAGCAACAATGTTGTGTAACCAAAACAAATCATATCCCCTGGCTATAAAAAATCCAATCAGTTTGTTCACATCACTATCAAAAACAGAATCTTCACTGGTCAAACGACACAACCTTATAAGTTGTCCATTGACAACCCCTCTTTTCGTGTGTTTGGGGTGAAGACTATCCCTGTGCAGGTACTGATTGACAAAGGTAGATTTCCTGTGGCTGCTACTACTGAACTAAAACTGTCGAGTAGTTCCAAATGAATATCCAGAAAGACTATTGTTTTCCCAAACCCTCCCAGGGTGAAGTTCAAAAAACTGGTTGAACGATTCAGGTCTTGCAAGAATTACTGAAAACTGTCGGTTCTCTTGCCGCAAAAAAAAAAAAAAAAAAAAAAAACGAATCAGTGTAACGCCTGTAAAATACAATGTTCTTAGCCAGAGGATGTGTCACAAGAAATTTCATCTCCCATGTAGCCATAACTAGATTGGCAAAAGAAGGAACCACTCTAGAACCCGTGGCCACACCAGAGATTTGCTGAAATGTACTAGTTCCAAACTTAAAAAAAATTACTTTCCAAAATCATTTCCATCAAAGCACAGAGTGTTGATCTTATTGTCAAAGTCGGTATGATCAGTCAAATATTCCCTAAATAAATCCATTCCAACTTCTTGATCTATACGTGTATAAAGGGAAGTGACATCAAGGGTTACAAAAAATATAGTTGACATATCAAAATTTTCCAAATTAAATTCGAGTAACAACTCTAATAGATGCCATGAATATTTTAAATAAAACCTTGAACTTTGAACAATAGGGTTCAAAATTTTATCTAACCAAATAGAAATTGGTTAAGTCTTAGAGCATGCTGCTGAACACTGTGTGTCTAAAAGGGGGGCTTTTCTGCATTTGTGGACTTTAAGAATGTACCAAAGAGAACCGCTAACTTCAGATGTTCGACCTGTAAGAAGATGTTTACTGAGTGTCCAATATTACCTTGACAAAACAAATCAAATAATAGTGTTGATACTCTTGAAACACAATAAAACTTCATTTATATTGACCTGTTTATAGTTTCTATGGTCACTCAAAAGTTGCAGCATAGCATTTTCATAGTCCACACCACAGAATGCATAATGACTAGGCAAGCTTGCCTTCCCACTGCCCATTTCAGATGGAATGGACATTATTAGGCGTATCATTAAGGAAAATTAGAAGGTGTTGCTTGGACATTTTGAATTGGTGAAAGTTCTGAGTAATGAACCTTTGTTCACTTATAAAAAGGTATGTAACAGAAGTGTACTTGAAAGTACTTTCCAAGACATCACACAATGGGGGTTAAAGATCCTATTGGGACTTTTGCTTGTGGTCATTACAGGCAATGTAGATACATAGCCAATTCAGGTTCTGTTGAGCAGAAACATTTCAAGAAAGTTATTTGGGCAAAGGACATGTTTACATGTGATTCTGTGGGCATTGTTTATCACGCAATATGTAATTATTGTACCAGTTTTTATGTTGGCAAGACCATCAGGTCACTAAGTAGAAGGATTTATGAGCATGTGTTGGCAGTGAGAAACAAAGACAGGAATAATGCACTGGCACGGCATGTTTTATTATGTAACAATTTGAAGAAATTTACATTCTTTGTCTTAGACAAAGTAGTTTGTGGTCCTTTGGTGGGTAATTTCAAAGCCTTATTAGAATATAAGGAAACTAAATGGCAGATAGCTATAAGAGCAGACTACCCTCCAGGACTAAATGAAACTAACATCGTGTTTTCTTCAGTTACAAAAGCTTTGATGTAGTCAGCCAAGCTGTTCACAAAATGGGCTTTATTTGATGAAACACTGTGTAGTAGTTTGTTGTTATTATTGATTATTACATATATAATTTTTTATTTATATATATATATATATATATATATATATATATATATATATATATAGTTATATTAAAATGTGTAGCGTATTTTTAAATTTTCATGACATCATAGTGGCTTTAAATAATTTGATGCATTTTGTCATTGGATGATTTTTTGCACATGACAAGTATTTAAAGGGTGGTTTCAAGTTTTTGTATTTATTTTGATGAAGTTTGTGGTGTTTTATTAAACGAAAGAAAGCTTATAAGTTTTGTGGTCCGGTTCCTTCCTGGTCTTTGGTTTGCTGCTTTTTCACTTTTACTTTGTTCTTTGGAGTTTCTTAGCTGTTTTACGCTATACTTTTTCTTTCAGTTGTGCAAGGCTACCTATTACCTTTGTATGATCGTCCTGGAAATATAACTTTTTTTTTTTCTTCCAATTTAGACCCATAGTATTTTTTTCCAGTTAACCAATTGAACTAGTTTGCCCAAATTCAGAACTTTCTTGCTTTCGAAGTGCATGCTTTCATACCGGCTTAGAGGCATACATAGATCATTGACCAGCACTTCACCAGGACTTGGCAGGCAAATATTCCATTGGGGAATGTTTGCTTCATCTTTTACTGAAGAAAGGTTTTTCGGTCAAAAAAAATTGCTAAAGGCGATTACTGTGAGAGTGTGAGACAGGAATTGAAGGAGATAAGCAATGTTCAACTGACAATAATTGTAGATGATTATATTTGATGCATAATGTTTGCAACTGAAAATGTGGGCGAGTGTGTGTGTTAAGTGGTTCCAGTATTTTAAATAAAAGCATGTTTACTTATGTCATAAATGATGATTCAATAATTGTACATTTATATAAATGAAAGCAAACCATATTGACATTTTCAGTTGCAAACATTATGCATCAAATATAATCATCTACAATTATTGTCAGTTGGACATTGCTTATCTCCTTCAATTCCTGTCTTCCCTTAAATCTCATTCTTCCTCCGAAACATTTTGCTTATTGTTCCTACAATTCCCATTTTCTATGTAATTTGCACCTATGCTTTTTCTAAAGATCCCACTTCCCAGTTCTTTATATCTGTTACTATATTCATTACTAATACAGTTGGTTTAGAGTGATTTCCATTTTCTGGTAATTTGCTTTTTTTTGGTAGCCACCAGAAATAAACTCAGCAAGGCTTAATTATGTATAGGCAATTCAGATACTGTATCACAGCTCAAAAAGTTTCCTTAATTGCCCCAATTTTATTACCGACTATTTCTGAAAAAGTAGTCTGCAGGCAGTTTTTAAAGTCTGGCAACTCATTACACTCTCCCAGTTATTAATTCTTCCCAATCACACCTCCAGCACTTGCAGTTGACAAAAGGACAAATCTTTGGAGTCTACTTGAGGTTGTAAAATACCTTTGCAAACACTCCCAAGCAAAAATCATAAAACTTCTAGACTTTGCATATTTGGGAGCCATGCAGAATTCCTCCCCTGCCTATTTTTTGGACCTGTAACTACAGACATCCCTATTGGCAGAATCTTCTGTCTCCATTCCTTAGTTACACTAAAATTGTACTTCACATCTGACATTTTTTGGTCATGGTACCCTGTGGGGAAATGTCTTTCAAATTTGATTTTTTAAGTTTTACTTTTTGATCAAAAGTTTTGGTTTGGGGGTTGTGACTTAAAAATGTTCACATCTGAACTATTTTCCTGTCTGGTTGTTTTGCAGACTATCCTGACCTCTGTCACAAGCTTGTCAGACGCCTTTTTCAGTAGGCACACTGTAGAGCCCCAGTGGGGAGTCCCTTATCCTATTTTGTGAGAAAGTGTTACTTTTCTGTCATGGTTGTGAATGTTTTAATGTGTTTGATCATTGTCACTAAACATTTTACCTCGGATCTTAACTTTTCTGTCAGGAGGTAATGATTGACTCCTTAAGGATCCACTAGCCACTTGTCAGACACCTTTAATGGCAAAGATATAGATTTGGGGTCCCAATAATTCATTTATTCCCTCCCTGAGCAGCAGGAAGTTGTTTGTCTTGATTATGGCTTTCCCTTTGGCACTAGTGGGTGATTCCTGTGGTCCTAGGAACAATAGATGGACAAAGTGATCACATTCCTTTGGCTCCACCATGTGTTGCTCCTTGAGAAATTCACCAAGGACTGGGGGAGGGGGGCAGGCATCTCTGCTGTGGCTGTTGAGCTGCACTTTTTTTTAACAGTGGGGAAGTTTTTTTCTTTCTGTCTCTCTCTTTAAAACATCTTTATTAAATTCTCATATGCCATAGACAATCATACATTTAAATAAATGAAAACAAACCATGTTGACACAATATTAGTTGCAAATGTTCTAAATCATTTATCTATCCAGTCATTGTCAAACATTACAAAGCTCATTCAATTCCTGCCTTCCCTTAAACATCATTCCTCCTCCAAAACATTATTCTACATGTATTCAACAATTCCCATTTTTCTATGCAATTTGCTCCTACCCTTTTCTAAAGATCATACTTCCAGTTTTATCTCTGTTACTATAGTCACTACTTCTAATACGTTTGGTTAGACATAGATTTCCATTTTCTATAATTGCTTTTTTGGCGGCCACCAGAATTGCTCAACAAGGTGGTCTTATGTGTAGTCAGTTCCAGTTCTGTATTGTAGCTCAAAAAATCATTTCCTTAAACCAATTTGCTCACCCAGTATTTCTGTTAGTCTGCAGGGAATTATGTGCCAACTCGTACTTAAAAAAAAAAAAAAAAAAAAAAAAAAATTTTCCCAATTAACTCTTTCTTCTCCATCTCATCTCAAACATTTGCACTCTACTTGAAGAAAAATTATTTTGGAGTCTGGAGTATAAAAATACCTGTACAAACTCTCCCAAGTAAATCTGATCGTGCTCTAGCTGCCACTAGGTCAGTGCTGTGATTTAACTTGCTACCTAAAATTTACCAGGGGATGTCAAACCTGAGATCCTGTATAATCCCCTCCATCTCATCTCAAACATTTGCACTCTACTTGAAGAAAAATTATTTTGGAGTCTGGAGTATAAAAATACCTGTACAAACTCTCCCAAGTAAATATCTTAAACCTTCTAGACTTTGTTGCAAATTTGGGAGACGTACATGTATCCCCCTATTGTGTCTTTGTGAATTGCTTATGCAGTCTTTCTTCCCAATCCTTACCTTCTCTGATTCCTGTAGTATCCTTTTATATTTTACATGATGCCTTACTAATTATACTTTTTTACAGCAGTTTCTGTTGTAGGTTCTGCTAAACTCTACCACTGCTGATCTTTCAGTAAGCATCCCCGTGTCTTTCTCTTTGCCTAAACTCTGCCCTCCCTATTAAGGAGTGATATCAGTCTGTAGCCTGTAGTCCAAATGAATTACTAGCCTCTTCCCATTCTCTTACCTTTCCCTCTCTATTTGCTCCCAGCACCGTACCTTGGATCCTTTCCAGTTTTCTCCCGTAAATTCCAGCCCCCTCTTGCCTATTCTCTGTGCCTGTAATTGCAGTCATCCCTATCGGCAGAATTTCCTTTCTCCATCCCCCTGTTGGCTTAGTTCTTAAAATATTTTCTGTGTTTAGCTGCACTTGTCTGGTAAGAGATACCTGATTTGGACTGTTTCTCAAATTCCCATTCTTCAATATGGAGAATTTGATTCGGCGAACTTTTATTTTTTCAGATGCCTTCCCAAAATTGCCAGAATAACTTGATTCAGTGGGAGCAAGGGGAGAAAAAAAGAAAAAAACAGAATTTCAGCAAAAATGATTTGTTACAGATTTGCCTCGGCCTGAAGCTGTTCCCCTTGTGTTTTGACATGAGTGTGCCTTCTTTACAACTAACATTGCCCCGACACCCATCTGCTTCCAGAAAGTAATAAATTGAATTGCATGCCCCAGTCCCCAAATTCCTTTTTTCCCTTGCAGGTCAGATCTTGGAGGAATTTGTTAGGCAAAATCAGTTTCTGCCAAACACTTTGCATCAGCTAGCCTTTTTCCTTTTGACAAGCTGGGAAATGCAAACTTAGGTTAGAAAGAATTTATACTTGAGCCTTCAGAATAATGAATCTTCAAGCTCACTTGAATAAGTTGCTGCTGGCCTCATTTTGACAGTGAGAAAGTTAGTTGCTGAGCTGCCTTCTTTAGAGATTGACCTGCCTGTCCTCATTGGAATCCTTTGTGTTGGGTGACCAAACATTCTCTAAAATGTGCTTCTGCCGCTGATCGTGCTCTAACTGCCACTAGGTCAGTGCTGTGATTTAACTTGCTACCTAAAATTTACCAGGGGATGTCAAACCTGAGATCCTGTATAATCCCCTAGATGAAAATGTGTTTTGGTTCTTCTGCTGAGGTCCCTTTTTAAAAGGTTGAAGGAAAGGGGAAGATTAATTTGGGGGATTACCCAGATTTTCAGCCCTAATTGCCAAACTATAATATGAACTTTCCTTCCATTTCAGGAAATGGAATAAGCATTCCTAGGAAGGCTCTGGCAAACAATTTCAAAAAGCCATGGCAGGGAGGTTCAAAGAAGAAAAGGGAGGGTCCTTGCAAAACCAAGAACTATCTAAGAAAATAGACTTGACTGTATTCTCCTTTGTGCTGTCCCCTGCCCACCTTGGCAGATCTGTAAAACTTTCCAAAGTCTAGGTCTTAACTTTCTTCTGTTATAACTTCAGACAATTGGGTTATGAGAATCATTCCACTGCTAGCTGTAGCCTTTTTGAATTCCCTTTCCAAGGGATTCTCTTCATCCACACATTCAAACCTCTTTATTCCATCTAGTTCTAGATCAGATGTTGTGTCTGGTTATAGAACCTATCCCCCAAGACTGAGACATAGGATTTTATCTGTATCTTTCTGGTGCCAAAGAAGGAAGGCACCTGGAGACCTTTCTTTTTAAACCTTTGCAATGCATTTCATTTCTCTAAGAATTTGGGCCCTTTGTACGTTTTCTAGGTCTGGTTTAAGTTTTTAGTTTTCTGCTTTGTCTTCTTGACAGCAGCTCTGAGTGTTTACAAAGTATCTGGCTCCTCTGGCCCATAGCAAGTTGCAGAGTGTTCATTTTTCTATATTTACTGACTGCTTTATTGTTACAGATACTTTCACAAGTTGCTAAGAGTTTCTGGCTTGGGTAAAATAAACTCACCATAGATTTTCAGGTGAACATGAAGAAATCTTCTTATCCCCATGTCACAGGATAGAATTCCTTGGATATCTACTAGACACAAGGAACAAAAAGACATAGGTTCATAGGTAGGTACTAGGCTATTGGCCCAAGGGCCTACGTAAGCCTAGCCAGCAAGGTTCCATAGCTTACGCCACCCAAGAAAATTATTTTCCTGTGCCACTGTCCAGCAGACACACACAAGTGATCCCCGGGGTGTATTTCCTATTTCCCATCCACTCATCAAGATTTTTCTTGAAGAGTGCTAATGAAGAACTTTGCTTGACATAGATGGGTAGCTTGTACCAGAGTATAGTAAGTCTCTGGGACAGGAATCTATCCCTCCAGCATGTCCTGTTTATTGTGGTGACAAGGTTTAGGTCCCTAGAGCGTGTAACTCTGAGGAATTGGGATTTCTTTAGGTGTAGCATGTCCAACAGCTCTGTGTTTGACATAGCTTTATATGTTAGGCAGAGATCACCTTGGAGTAGGCGATATGCTACGGTGTAAAGCTGGAGTTTTTGAAGCTGTCAGTGTAGGGCATTTGTTTGAGGCCAGTAATCCTGTTTGTGAGGTACTTCTGTGGCCTTTCCATCTGCTGCAGATGTCTTGTGAGGTACATTCCAAAAGGGGCGTTGTACTCTATAATGGGTCTAATGAGTGACGAGTAGAGGGGAACAATGACCTCTTTTTTCTTGATAACCCTTTTATGATGAGGTGTGCCACACAGAAGGACTTCCTGACTACTGTGGCGATGTGACTATCAAAGGAGAGACTACTGTCCACCTGGGTCCCAAGGTCTCTTTTCACGCATTCGGTGTTAAGTAGATTGCTGCCTATGTGGTAGTTCATGAGTACAGAATTTTTACCAAATGGGATGACACTGCACTTTTTGGCATTGAGCTTGTGGCCATGGCTCTGCCACCAGGCATCTGCCTCAGTGAGGCCCTTCTGTAGGATGTCCACATCATATTAAGGAATGTAACATTCCACTTTGTCCCGAGGACTGTTTCTGAAATTTTCCAGCCAGACTTTGGTACCTGACAGGGAGTATCTCAGAATTCTAGTTTTCATGCCCTCTACTATTCTCATGAATCCTTTGGCCAGATATTCATGAGGAATTTTCAGTGGCTCATAAAAACAACTTAAACCCAACATCAGCTAGTGTATAGTTTTTTTGAAAAGTGGGCTACTTTGGTGAGTGAATCAGTTGTCTCTCAGTCCAAGTCTCCTTTTTTCCCTTCATCCAGGCCCTACACATTCTAAAAGTTAGACGCATCAGACTTTGCTGGGGAGATGTGTCCAAGTGAGTGAAAGTCTAGAGCTTCTGGAACAAGCAAGACAAATGAAAGCACAAATGTCAGAAATACCCTAGTTTTTGTACAAGCCTAGCCAATAATTAAAAGTTATGTACTTGGTATAACTAGGCATTTGTGCTGTCCATTTTCATTCTTCCTCAATGTATGGGTTCAGATTTGACTTGCCCTCATATTCCAGACTTGGAATCCTGTTCTTGAGCTCCTCCCTCTATTCAAAATGCCCTATTCCATCCCCATTGCCTCAGATCAAGTTTGCTGCCATATATCCCTGTACTTAGACAGACAGGTAGATTCTCAATACAGTCTAATAGATCTCTTGAGAAACAAGGATGGAGGATGGATTGGAGGGAAGTTGAGTAAAAATGAAAATGGACAAATCATATACCTAGTTATGGTAAGTACGTAACTTTTAAATATGTCCTTTTCTTCCTTCCTCACCATGTGGGACAGAGTCTCCAGCCAGATTGATCTTGGGTGGCCCTCCTGGAAGGATATTTCAGAGTAGTGCTGAACCAAAGGTGGCTCTGTTTCTAGAAATATCCAATTTGTAATGAGTAATGTGTGTGTGCATTGGACCATGTAACTGCAGTGCAAATATTGATGGATGTTCTTGACCAAAAAGCAGATATAACCATGGATCTGGTTGAATGAGCCTTGACAGGTTTAGATAATGTCATGTCTTTCTGAAAATAACTCCAAACAATAGTCTGTTATCCATTTGGCTAAAGTAATTTTAGAGACTGGACAACGCAGCCATTTTGTTGTGAAAAAGAAACAAAGTTAATCTGATTTTTCTATTTTATTTTGTCATGACAATAAAAACATAGTTGCCTGTACACATCAAGGAGATGTAGCATGTACTCTCCTTTATTCAAAAAAATTGGAAAGAAAACTGGTAGGTGAATAAATTTGTTAATGTTACTTTCAGAAGCAACTTTAGGTAAAAAGGATTAATCTGTAAGGAAACCCTGTCATTATGAAAAATGATGTAAGGCGGTCTTGAAGAAAGAGTCTTGATTTGAGATATTCTCTTCACAGATGTAATTGCTACTAAGAAAATTGTTTTCCATGACAGGAATTTCAAATCGGATTTATCTGAAGGTTCAAAGGGTTTCTGAGATAGACCTTGTAGCACAACTGCCTGATCCCAAGGTGGTGAGGGATCCTTTATCAGAGGCTGTAGAAGAAAAATGCCATTCAGGAAAGCTTTATATAATTTAGACCAAACCAGGGAAAAATGTCTGTTCCCTATGTGAAAATTGCTGCCAGTTGAAATTGTAGAGAAACTAGCTTTTTCAAAAAGAGTTGTCAAATATTGGAGAATCACAGAAATTGGGGCAGAGAAAGAATCAATCAAAGCCCAAAGAGAGAATCCTTTCCCATTTGCTTTTGTATACTTTTTGGTGGATTCATTTTGAGAAACCAAAATGTCAAGTACAGGGAGAAGAAAGCCTGGGCTGTCTATTACTGGAAGTGGAGAAGCCATGCAGTTTTAATGTTGGGATGTTGGCTCCCTGATGTTCACCCAGGAGGAGATAGCGTTGGCTGCAGTATCCTTGGAGGATAAAGGTGAGACCACAGGAAAGGGAACCATACTTGTCAAGGTCAGAAAGGAGCAATGAAGTTTACCAAGTTCTTTAGCAGACTTGCTTTCTGTAGAAATTTGGGGATCAAGGGAAGAGGAGGATAAATGTAAAGGAGACCCAAGGGCCAAGCAGCCCTAGAGCATCTTTTGCTGACTCCCCCTGAGGGGAGATAAGAGGGGAGATAAGAGTGAAGTGCCTGCTCCACTAGTTGTGGGGAGTAGCAAAGAGGTTACAGCAAGGTCGGCCCCAGCTCTGTAAGATCATCTCCGCCACAGATTGAGAGATCACTCGTGAGGCATAAAAATGGATCTGCTTAGTTTGTACACTAGCATGTTGGTTTTCCCCAGAATGTGCATTGCAGTTAGGAAAAGGTCTGAGATTGCCCATTCCCATACTCTCTTATCCCCTCTGCAAAGGGTGAGATCAAATTCCTCCTTGTTTGTTGACGTACCAGACTACCTGACATGTCCGTCTGAAATGCAGTACTCCCCAAGGAGAGAGCATCTTGAAATGCCTGCAACGCTAAAAGGACTGCTGTAATCTCTACCAAATTGATATGCAACTTAGTCTCTTGGGGGGCACATGCATTGGACTGTTCTTCCCAAGAAATGCCCCCCACCCCAGTTGAGAAGTGTCTGGTCACTGTGGCCATCAGCGTTAGTAGTACAAATGGTCTGCCTAGATGAAGATTGTCCGATTGTATCCACCAGTGGATGTGTTTGCAAACTGGGATGAGCTTGATTGGAAAGAATAGGGGTTGATACAGAATGTACCGCTGGCGAAGCTGCATTAAAGAAACATGCCAAAGGAAGCAGTACTATGGCTGCTACCATGGAACCTAGTGCTTGAAGTACAAACCTTGCTGGAGGAGATGGATGGACAAGGAGAAGATAAACCTGATTTCTGTTAGTTGAAATACGATGTACAATGCATTGTTGTGTCTAGGATTGAACCTGTAAATTCCAGGCTCTAGACTGGTGTTAGCTTTGACTTGGCATTGTATGTTGTTGCATTCAATGAACTGCAAATCTGGAGCAAGTAGTCATTGGCATGAAGAAGTAAATGCTTGGAGTTGGCGAGGAGCCAGTCAAAATATGGAAACGCCTGGAATCTTCTTGGTCTCGAATGAGCTGCCAGTACTGCCACAGACTTGGTAAACACCCTGGGGGCTGTAAGTCCAAAGGGCAGGGCTCTGAATTTGTAATGACCGGCTCTTAGCTGAAAATGTAAATGTCTTCTGGATCACCTGTTAATTTTGATATGACAGTACACATCCTGAAGCTATATAGAGCACATCCAATCATCCTTGTGAAGAAGAGGTGGATTGGACTGAAATGTGACCATTCAGAATTTTGCTTTCTATATGTACCGATTTTTCATATTCCTTAGATCCAAAATGGGTCTGAGGTTCCCAGTTTTCTTTAGCACTAAAGAGAAGGATACGTTCCAAATCCTATTTGATCTGGTGGGACCTTTTGGATGACTGTTGCCTAGCAGCTTTTGGATTTCTTGTGCTACTGCCTTACTTTGACTGGGTGGAATGGTGGGAAGTTTCATTTGAGAAACAGAAGAACAAAATGGTATGCAGTGACCCCTGGATATTATTCTTGGCATCCATGCATCTTGTGTTATACTTGCCCAGGCACCTGGGTTCAAAGGCAATTGATCCCTGACTGCCTCCAGAGATGGACAGTCAGGCAGCACTTCAGGAATGCTGAAAGGGTCTGTCTAGAAAAAGAGGAGTCCTGGTTCTGTGGATCTCCTCTGACTCTAGGTTGATGTTTAGCTTTGAAATTTCCTCTTTTGCCTTTGGAAGAATTGTTACCATGCAAATCTTGGAAAGGTCCCCGAGATTTCCAGAACCACATTGTCTTACCACCTCTCCAATTCCTAGAAAAGGTTTGAGGTGTAGTAAACTTGATTCCCACAGCAAATAGTCTTTCCATCTTGTTCACTGCAGGTAAGCATATTACTGATGGCCTAAATAAGGAAGTGCTATCAAATGGAGCATTAATAATGGATGTCTTAAAGGGCTCTGCAAAGTCACAAAGCTGCATCCAGGCATGTCTCCTTATGGCAATGCCTGAACTGGCTGCTCATGAGGGACCATCTGTTGTGTGAGAGATCAACCTCATCAAAGTGTTTAATATGGATAAGAGAGTGGTCAAGTTGCAAGGATGTTCTTTGGAAGTCCTCAGCGGACATGGACAGAGAGTATTTGAAAGCTCTTTGGTCAAATCCAGCTGAAGCCTCATAAAGTGCACCAGGTAATTTTAATGACCTCGGGGTGAAGGTAGCTGAGATGGAGACTTTTTCCAAATCTGTCCAACGCTCTAGACTCACTATTTGGTGAATGGACAGAAGAGTTCTGTTCTGCTAGCTCTTTCTTGGTGGCTGCCACCACCACCAGTGCATTGACTGTGACTCTGACTCCTTTGCTTCAATGGGGTCTATCTGCTGGCAGAGCTAAACATTTGTTGGGTCTTTTGGGAATGGGTTCAGTATCTGGTTCCCTCCAAGCTCAGTGGGAAACCAATAAGTTTGTCCACCAGGGGGGTAACTCAAGACAGACGGGCCAGAACCAAAAGCCTCCAAAAATACCAATTCTTCTGGTGCGGGTTTTGGGAAGACAACCACTTTTTTGTTTTTGGATCTCTAAAATATCTCCAAAGGATATGTCAGATGGTGGTGACCCCTCTCCTTAATCAAAATCTGTATCTTCCGTGAGAGACTCCATGGAGGAGTCTGTGTTTCCTTTTGCATGTTCTGTTTCAGTGCAGTTCCTTTATGGGGTGTTCAGGTGAGGTGTCTGAAGAGAGGGGATGTTGTTCCACTGGAACTGGTTGGCGACTTATTGGAAATGGCTGTCATTGTGATATAGGCCTGATCTACTCACAGCTTAGAAACAATGAGAGAAAAGGGGTAGGATCTGAAACATGAAGACTGTTTTGTTTAGAGAGACAAAGCCCATTCCAACACATTGAAAGCAGGTGGAACCACCTTCTTGGAAACAAAAGTCCGGACGAAGGTAAGTCTTAGGCCACCCTCTGATCTGTGTCTTGATGCTGGAACTGGATCCGAACTGTCCATGGCTGAGGCTCTGAGAAGAAGGGGTGGATCTGACAAAATCAGAGCCAAACCTATACCCTTGGATCTGACTCTTGACACTTTGGCTTTGAGACCCATTCTGATCCAAGAGTATTTGAGCAGAACTAGTCAAGGATCTAGTTGAAGTGGAGAAAGAAGCTGTCATATCCGACACTGCACCTCTTGGGGATTTTAGATCATGGGACTCCAAAGCCACAGGATGGATTGGAGAAGTAGATAAGATGGACTTTGATGTGGTAGGCATACTCGCAGACCCGATAGGGGACATTGCTGGTAAGACCCCATCTGGATCTAAGCTCTGAGGAAATTTCACATCATCCTATCCACATCTGCTTCTGCTAAGCGTCTGGAGGACCTAGAGAGAGTAGTGGATGGGGGACCTTGACTGCTTCTTTGGAGTCTTGAAGCAATTGAGAAAACAAGGTGAGCAAAATTGGTTTAATGGTGAATTCTGAAGTAGCACTCCTATATGATGTACCTGGCTTTAGATCCAAGGACCTAGCATCCAAGGGAGGCACTGTAGGACTTGTAGTAATAACAGTAGGAGCCGAAGCCTTAGGATCTGATAGCTTTGGATCCAATTGAGTCTTTGGATTCAATCGTGTTGGATCCAAAGTTTTTATAATTTTCAGGATACTCCAATTAAGACCTGGGGGACTTTGAAAGGGAGCTTTTCCTGTGCTCCAGAGGAGCAGATCTTTTAGTTTTGGTGGGGGTTTGAGTCCCTGAATATATAGACAGAAGTCCCCGTGTAATAAGCTTACTACATCTATCTGCCAAGGCTCTGGGGTTAAAGGTGGAGCCAATCTTACAAGAAGTGTCAAAGTGCCCAGACGCAAGACCATATACACAGTCCTTGTGGGCATCTGAATTTGGGATTTTATGCCCACAATAAGTCCATTTCTTGCAACCTGTTGGTTTGTCTGACATTTCAGTATCCAGTAATGAGACAAGAACAGCAAGAGTAAACTACAAGAAGAGTTTTTTTTTGGGGCGGGGGTTCATTTGTGTGTAAGCAAAGATAAAATGTGTTCAGTTACCAGCAAACTGGTAAGTTAAAGAAACAAAACACCATGTGAAGCAAAAATGCCAACAATGGTAGCTAAGAATTACTATAACAATAGTAGGGAAAAAGATGGAAAAATCCCAATGACCAGTGAGAAACTAAGTGGGAGGATATAGCTAATCCAAAGATAAATTTAAGGTCAATTTTAAAGTTAAAGCAAAAGTTAACTCATGAAATATCTCTAATGAACTAGAGTACAACCTGCGTCTGTTTGCGAAGGAGGCAAATGAGATCTGAGGCAATGGGGATATAATTGGACATTATGGTTAGAGGGAGGATTTAAAGAGCTGGATCTGAAGTCTGGAATAGGTTGCCAAGTCGGATCTGCGGGTCAGAATTGAGCCCTGTGCCACAAAAAGTAGTTTTATCAGACCATAGCCTTGATCTGCAGTGACTCTAATAACTTATGTCACATTTCTGATGTTTTTGTGTTCCAAAACCTCTGTTTGTAATCTCAGTTAACATCACAGTGATGTGGTCCATAAACAAGGGGGAGCCAGTTTCTTCTACTCTTTGCAGACTAGCTATGCTAGCCTGGGGATCTGAGAAAAACATATTGCAGACCATCTGTACAGGACCAGGATGTAATCTCTTCACTGGAAGCTGCACTTGAGGTTCTTCCAGGAATTGTTCCATCTATGAGGAACTCCTTAAATAGATTGTGCTTTCAGCCAGAGCACAGTTAAAGAAATTCTGCTCCCAAGACTCCTTGCACACAGGCCTGGAAGATTGATACCTTTATACCCATGGTCAATAATGTTCATGCATAACTTTCCTCTGATAACTATTTAGAAAAAGCCTGTACAGAAGGTCTCAAAAATATAATTGTGATGACCCCTTTTGGCCCAAATATCAGTGGCTTTCCCTTATTTTAAAAATAGTCAAGGGCAATTACAGCAAGCTTCTTCACAGGATGGACTTGCACCCCAGCCATTAGTTTCAACTGATTTCCTGTTTGATAGAATTTTAAGACCTTTTTAGGCACCTTATTTCTGACGATGTGCAGGAAGTACTACAGCAGACAAAAGAAACCTGTTACTATGAAATTTGTTTGTGTATGTGGAAAGATTTTCTAGTCGTTACTATGACAAACTAAAACTATTACATGGCTTAGATGACTTGGTTATACAAAAGTTATATGAGTGATTACCATCTGGTCTAAAATCAGTGTTACTCATTAATCTAACCTCTGCAAGATGATTATGAGTTACAAGCTGTTATGGTAAGTCATCCTTAGTTTATCTTTCAAATAGAATAAATTTGGGATCAAATCCTTCCTTTTATACACAAGGTTGTTTCAGAGTTTACATTGAGCCAGACAATTCATCTCCTTGTTTTCTTATCAGAACCATAAAATTGGGGGGGGGGGCAGTTTAAACACACTGGATGTCTATAAGCGACTCTTCTACATTCATAGGACAACAAAACATTTCTAATCCACTGTTCATTCCCTTCTAGGAATGGAAGGGAAAAGGTGCAATTGGTGTCATAACAGACTATTTCTGAGTCGCTTCTTCATACTATTGCTTTTTGTTCTCACCATAAGACACTTTAGAAAAAGTAAGGGCCCACTATACCAATGCTCTGGCTACTTCTGTGGATTTTTTGGGAAGGGGTGGACTTGAGAAATATACTAGCAGCATTAACTTAGTTATCTATAAATATCTTTACCAAGCACTATGTACTAGATTTCTTTAAGTCCCGTTCTTGCTGTTCTAGGATCATTCTCCAGGGACTCCTGGACTTTATCTTTTTTTCTTTCTTTCTAAGCTGTGGTATTCATTCTTATAGTTTTGGCAATGGTGATTTTAATGATTAACATAGTACAGTTGTGCAAGTGAACTCACCGTAACAGTAGATGTTCTAATTAATCACTGTTGAAGTAGCTGCATCCACCATCTCCCTTTTTGCTATTTATGTCACTGTGGGAATTTCATTAATACTGTTCTTTTGTACACCACTGTCCTTCAGCTGTACAGTGGCTAGGGTGAGAGGAAGGTGCCATAAAGCTTCGGACTAGATGGCTAGCCTCCAGTCTTTGATGGGGCATTCCATGGAGCTTAGGCTAGTGTAACAATAATCTATTTGAACATCTAATGTTATGGCAAGTTTACTTACAACTGTACTTTTCAACATCTAGCTTCTGAATCAGAACACTGCATTCAACACTTATAAAGTTCTAACTTCATTTTGTGCTTTTGACACATTTTTTATCAAGTGAACTTTGCTAACACCCATTGTAGTGCATGGGAGTGTGCTGATTATGCCTAGATATTTGGAAAAAAACAAATCCGTTGAACACTAGAGTGGCGCGAAACCTGACATTGACTAATGTTAAGCACCCCCCTCCGCTAAAGTTAAGTTTGGGTCCTGTACTATGCTGTAAAATCTGCCAGTAATGACAGGCAAAACACAGCAGTAAAGTAAAAGATTTTTGTCTGTTGTCTGTCCAGAATATGTCCTTTACTTCTAGTAACTTTCTAAATTTAGAACAGGAAGAACAAGATGTGTGTTCACCCAGTTTTCTGAAGGAAATTGTCTGGCACCTAAATGTATGCCATTGTTTAGCGTCTTCAGTCCTCAGTAAATTGTCTGAAAACCATGGTCTTAGAGGCAAAAATTCTGGACCTTCTGCAAAAACCTGAACAGTTGAGAAGCATGGACAGTGAGTGTAAATATAAGGGACATTGTTACACTAACTTTCTGAAAGTTCTTGCAAAGTGTTATATGGGTTTGAAAGAATGATAAACGATGAAGAGGACTGTAACTTGTAGTACATGGAGCAGTTTGCTGATGCTAACCTAATATTGTGCTCTTGACATGGATGCCAAGGTTCAAGGTTCAGCAAAGCACTCATAATTCTTTGTTTAGTACTCGTCTATTACGCATCTTCTGTAATGTTTTTTTCATACAGCTTTGTTTGCATTTAGTATATTTGTAAAATTATAATGTCTGCAAACACTCCTTTACGGCACAGAATCAAGTTGTATGAAATTAAAACTTAAAACAACCAAAAAAATAAAGCCTTTTAATGACTAACCTAGTAAGTGCTTTCATCACTAACAATGACTTCTTCATTTTTTTTGGTTGTTGTATTAAATGTGCATTTGTAAAATTGCTTGTTGAGCAGTAAGTACACTCTGATACAGCATGTGGCCATTTTCTATAATGGCCTGTCTAGCAGCAATGCTGTTTGTTTTATTTATTTTTTTCTGTCTGAAGTGCACTTTAATTTTTAGTGTCCTTCTCAAGCAAGGTTTCACACTGCAGAAGTACAACTATCAAACATCCTTTTACTGCTCAGTATTAAGAATGCCTTGAAGTAAAACATATTTTCATTCTGTAGCACTTTCAACTGGTCATTAGCACTCTCCTGGGGTGCCACAGTGGTGCAGCAGTTAGCATTGTTGCCTCACAGCAAGATGTTCTCCGGTTCAGTTCTCAGCTGGGGAGTCTTCAATGTGGAGTCTGCATGTCCTCCCCGTGGTCATGTGGGTTTTCTCCGGGTGCTTTGGTTTCCTCCCACATTCCAAAGACATGCAGTAGGTGGATTGGACATTATAAATTGGCCATAGGTGAGTGTGTGTGAGTGCGTGAGTGATGTAAATGAATTACTACGGCAGGGCTAGGCACCCGACATTGTAAACCTTGGCTCAAGATGATTGTCACTGTGAAGTGACACCCCTGACCCCATGTGAAAAATGGGAAAAGGGATGGAGTAGCAATCTGCTGTCTTTCACTAACTTGCTTTTAAGTTTTAGTCTGACAGATATGGTGCTGCAGCTGTGTACTAGTAATCTGTACACAGTTGGTCATGATGCACTTTTGTCAACACTTTGAAGGAGAACTGCACCCACAGACTCAAAAAAAAAAAAAAAAAAAAAAAAAAAACAAGCCGCGGTGGTCACAGCAAGAGGTTCGCCCATTTGATTCTTGGCTGGAGTGCCTTCTGTGTGGAGTCTGCATGTCCTCCCTGCTGTCGATTGATGTTAAAGACATGCAGGTAGGTGTGAGCATGAATGGGCGTGCCTACTTTGAAGGTTGGGCGTTGGTCTGGCAACTTGGCACCATAAAAATTCACTGCCAATCAGGAGCAGACCGGAGTTCCGCTGTGGCTATCCGTAACCAGGAAAAGCTGAAAGACATTTCATCATGGTTTGGTGTTTCCTACATTTTAACACCACTCTGGGACCATTTACAGGATTTTAAACAGATATGGTGCTGCAGCTGTGTACTAGTAATCTATACACAGTTGGTCATGATGCACTTTTGTCAACACTTTGAAGGAGAACTGCACCCACAGACTCAAAAAAAAAAAAAAAAAAAAAAAAAAAAAAAAAGCCGCGGTGGTCACAGCAAGAGGTTCTCCCATTCGATTCTTGGCTGGAGCGCCTTCTGTGTGGAGTCTGCATGTTATACATAATTTGAGTCTGACCACATGGAGTCTGGCATCTTGAACTAATTCTGATTGTTTAGTCTGCCTCTAGGTTTCCCAAAATACAGTGCTTGTCTATAAAAAATACATCACACAGGATTCTTTTTTTCCTAAAGCTCCTGTCACTGCATTGATTTTACAATCATACATTGCTGTCTTTCAGTCAGTTAGTTTTAAGTAATATTTCATGCCATTCAGTGACTACTTAAAACACAAACAGTGCAAATGCCACGGAACAGACTTTCAAAGTATTTTTTTACTGCTGCTGCTTTGTAGAATGGCTAAACTAAAGTCTTTTGTGAAGCCTGAATTGTACTGCTTTGACTCCTCTCCCATCCCACTTCACACCTAACTTCCCAATTGGAGAGTGAAGCATGGGTGGGACAAAAGTTTTTTGAAAGTGAAACCACCACAGTACAGTAATGTACTGTTCTAGTGGAGAGAAACCGTCAAATTAAAATATTTTAAATGCTGTACTGTTTACTCATAGCAGGGACGTAAATAGGGAGAAAGAAGACAGAGAAGTTGAGCATTTAATAATACAATCCCATTGTTGTCCTTTACGTCTTAGTGTGTTTTGCCTGTTTCTTTCATTGCAAGTAGTTCTACAGTAACATCACTAGGCTTGGTATATTTCTATCTGGTGTGCCAAAACCTTCAGATTCTGGTTAGACTTCAGAAAACACTTAAAGTTGCCAGGTTCATAGCATTTCGTAGAGAAACACCAAATATCCTTTACTTGTATTAAAACAGAACTTAAGGAACACAGCTCAGTCAGTGATTCAATGTCCCCTTTTATTCCATTAAATTTCTTACACCACTGCTTACATTTACAAACCCTACACATCTTTTAATGCTAGATGGCTTTAAAGATAAACCCTGATCCCTCGCATAATCACTTTTTTACCTCTTCTCACAAATATCTCTCAACTGTCCTGATTTTTATCTCCTCCCCCATAAAATTTGTGTATTTCTACAAATCACAGAGGACTGACAAAACTAAATGATGACATTTTAGTTTGAGTTCATATTCTTCAGAAAATGCATGCTAACGCATCTTTTTATTCTAGTCCCTTAAGTTTCTTTCATTGCAGTCACAGTACGTAACAGCTCAAATTACCCTAAGCAATATTTAAAATTTTTCCCTATTTTGTGGAAATTTGCACCCCCCCCCCCCAATTATTTTAGACTTTTTACAAATTTCTTACTGTGAGTTTGAGAGGTATGGTCTCACAATGTCAGTTTCCTTTCCCCATTTTGCAGGCTTTTGCACACTTTGCAGTTTTATATCAATTGGCAGTGGTTTTCTTCTTTCAGTACTTTCTATGAATATCCTAACACATAGCTTTTACTACCACATGTATCCACATTATTGCATTCCTCTGTACATTTGAAACTCATTTCACAGGAATTACTGTAAACTAATACTTTAAAGCATTTGGAGATTAAACAAGCATAATGATAATGTTGAGGGTTTTGCATGTTCTGTGGAATACATTTAGATTTCTGGTATTCAGCAACAAGGTATTAAATTAACACACTGTCAGACTATGCCCTGCTTGGTTTCTTGCAATTCCTTTGCTCTTCCAGATTTCACATACACCCTGCAGAATTTGCAGGGTAAATTGCCATACTGTTGTGTTGGCACACACAAACCTTTCCCCCCAAGTGAATGGGAACACATTTTTCTTTCTTTCTGGGGTATATATTATTCACTTAGCTTAGAATGAGCTGCTCTGAGGCCACAAACTGGCATACCTAGACAACTGCAAGATTATTACTGACAAACTTCTGTAGTAAAATTTTACTTTTTTAATTGGAATTCTAAACGGAGCTCACTTTGCTTTTAAGAGCAACACTTATTACTGCCTTCCCATCAGTATGGGAAAGCATACCCTTTCTTCATCAGCCTTTCAGAAAAAGTAACTCAAAATAGAGTATTGGTGGGTATTTTTCATTTATGAATGAAAATGCTGACAGTTTCCAGGTTGAACTTGACTTTGCTGAACAGAAGATGTTAAGTTGTCTATCTCGCCTTCATTCCTGCTGTTTGGGATCGGAGCCGATCCTCTGCTCCGACTTGGCCAACTTCAATAGCTCGAGAGCTATTGACTGGCTCGAGGCTACCCCTTATCCCATGATGCCTACCGATAGCTACCCAGATCTTGTTTGCCACTTCAGCTGCGAGGTGTGTCGTTTTCTGGCTCGGGCTTGTATTTTCAAATTTTATGTGTAGAAATATATCCTTATACTCCATAAAACTATTAGATAAATTACCTTTTCTTAGTTTTATTTACTAGTGTTTGTTGTTGAGTACCTTGTTCTCTTTTAGTCTCTTTTAGTAGAACTTGTTTAAGTTAGAGAGATGTTCATCGTGCATACAGCTGCAGTAATCACATATGGGTTCTCTGCCGTCAGGCGGTCCCTCAGTCTGCCGAATTCCAAAGTCTAGGTCCGGCATCGGTTGTTGTCCCTTCTTTCCTGACGTCAGCGCGACAGGGGTATAAGACACGGCCGACGCCATATTCTTCAATCTTTTTTGCCACGCGGTGCCCGAAGCAGAAGCAGTTCGCAAGTGCCGGTCGGCCAGCTCCTGAATTTACGAAAAATTGGAAACCAAAGTCTTCTTTAAAGCTAAGTACCCCGTTGGGGAAACGTTTCTTGCCTCAGACCGATGTCAGACAAAGTTAACAATAGTATTTCTTGTGGGAAGCAAATACCGCATAAGGATTTCCATTCCCTCTGCATACCTTGTTTAGGCCCAGACCACGACGTCTCGGGCTGTTGCGTGACTTTCAATAAACGCACTATTAAGCGTCGGGCGGAGTTCGCCCAACATTATTTTGGTAAAGCCTTTGATTATAAAATGTCGTCGGAGACTCCGACTACTGCTTTGTCCAAAAACGCAAGGACAAGGACTGACACACGAGGCCCGCGGTATCCACCGACACCACAACCGGCTGCACGTGGTCCGGTTCTCTGAGACGCCTATGCAGTCCCTGACTACCGACGACACTTCCTTGGCGGTGTCTTCTGTAACCGAGACCGCAGGTACCTCGGCCCTTACTCAGACTACAAACACCGAAGCCACTGTGAGTGTTGAGCCTCCTAATGTGGACAGGTCCACTTCCAACCAGGGTGTCTTTAGGCCCTCATCTTCCTTTTCCATTAAGGCCTTTACTAAGTCCAAATCAGCCATGCATCCCAAGAGGCCTGTTGTTCAGGGCCCATCCCCAGGCCCCATGCCTAAAAAGCAGATGCTTAAAATGGCTGAGGATTTAATTACTCTCATCAGGGGTTCCCAACCCCCTCCAGACAAGAGACCCAGAGTGGAGGAAGATTCTCCCTCTTCTGAACAGGGCTCCATTTTTCTCAGAACATTCTGATGTAGAGGAACACTGCATTCTCCTTATGAATATTCGATGCAGAACAGTCCATGCCTTCTGTATCTCCCCAGAGGATTTTTTCTTTGGGGAAACCTTGCACACCTTGAGGGAACACTTCCATTGGGAAGGCCAAGACTTTTCTGATTCCAAGAAAAGGCTTAGGGAATTTCTTTTGTTACCTCAACACAGACCTCTGGTTATACCTCCTGTCTTGGACATACTTGATGATGTTTACTCGGAGGCTTGTCTCAATCCGGATTCCCTGCCTCCTGCCCCAGTCAAACCTGATAGGTACTACAGAGTTCCCAACTCTCACCAATTTCTTTTCAAAAGCCATAATGCTTACCCTGAAACCATTTCTCAAGGCCCCAAGGGAATGCAGGCCTCTACAGCCAAGAATCCACTACCTTCCGAAAGAGAATCTAGATCCTTAGAAAGGTGGGGAAAAAAGGTATACACCTCTGCCACCCTAGCCATGAGGGCCTTAAATTGTCAATTTCATATGCTTAAATATCAGCAGTTTCTGTTATCACAATTAAGAAATAAAATGTCTCAACCTGAACCAGATTTGAAGGAATTGCAGGATATGATGCACAGTGCAGAACAAGTGGGTAAACGCACCTTACAATGTGGCTATGATGCCTTAGAGGCCTCAAGTAGAGCTGCTGTTACAGGATCAGTCATTCGCAGACATGCCTGGCTTAGGGAACAAAGCTTGCCTGATCATGTTAAAGCTAAACTACTAGATGCTCCTTTACAAAAGGATGTACTGTTTGGTACTAATGCTGAGGAGATACTACGGAAAATGGAAGAAAAAGCTAAATCTATGCAAACTGTCAAGGCTTTTCTACAGGCACAACCACCTCGTTTTAGCAGAAATTCGCCTTCTAAAAACTGGTCTTTTCCAGCCACGGACAAGCCCCAAAGAGGTAGATACAGGCGCTCAAGGGGCAGAGGACAATCTCTAGGATCATATAGAGGCAGACAATGGCAAACTCCAGCACCAACAGGTGGCGAAGACAATGCACAACAATACAGAAAACAAACCCAATGACTTCCTCCTTTTCATGCCAAGCAAGTCTCAGCTGGCAGCTCCCTTGGGAGGAAAGCTGGCATTATTTACAAGAAATTGGCATATTATCACAACAGACAAATGGATCCTGAACATTATAAACAGAGGCTACATATTTCATTTTCACACTCTTCCAAAATTGAGAGGCATGCCAAACCTGCCACACAATCAAAGGGCAGAGGCACAAATACAAATTTCAAAACTCATGGACATGAAAGCTATTCAAGAGGTACCTACTCACGAACAAGGTCAAGGTTTTTATTCCAGACTATTTCTGGTACCAAGGAAAGGAACCGACTGGAGACCCATTTTGGACTTATCCATCCTAAATACATTTCTACTCGTACCAAAATTCAAGATGCTCACATTACAGCAGCTTCTTCCCATGCTGGGCAAGGGGTTTTGGCTGGTAACATTACATTAGACCTCAAGGAGGCATACCCGCATGTCCCAATCAGACAAAGCTGCAGAAGATACTCAGATTTCTTGCAGGTTCAATCCACTATCTATTCTCTGCATTGCCCTTTGGCTTATCTACTGTGCCCAGAGTATTCACGAAATGCCTGGCATCAGTAATCGCCTACTGCAGACTTCAAGGGATACAAATTTACCCTTATTTGGACGACTGCCTGATCCAAGCGGACAGCAAGCACATACTTCTGGAACATCTGGCTCATGCAACACGGTTACTGAATTCTCTGGGATACACAATCAACAAAGAGAAATCCAGGCTAACACCATCTCAGAAAATAACTTTCCTGGGTGCCAACTTGGACACAAACACCCAGATGGCCTACCTCCACGCCAGAAAAACAAGGGCAACTAACTCAGTACTTCAAAATACTAGCAAATTGTACCAGGCTTACTGCAAGGAAAATCCTGCAGGCTCTGGGCTTCATGGCATCTTGCATTCTTTTAATCCCATGTGCAAAGTTGCATATGAAAACTTCAATGGTACATAAAAAACCTATGGTCTCAACACAGCCACAATTTGGAAACAGTAATACCAATAATTCCATGTTTGCAAAAGGAATTTCTATGGTGGGCCCAAGCATGTCAAGCAAACACAGGTCTCCCATTCTGCAAGCCTCAAGCAAATCAAGTCATCACAACAGACACCTCAGATTATGCCTGGGGGGCGCACATGACAGGCAGGTGCATTCAGGGCAAATGGTCCGAAAAGGAAAAGCACCTTCACATCAATCAAAAAGAAATGCTAGCAGTGATAAATGCAATTACAGCATTCAAGGACCTCCTGCATCCAGGACAATTATTGATATGAACAGACAACACCACAGTAATGTGGTACATAAACAAACAAGGAGGAACACATTCATACCCCCAGTGCAGACTAGCCATGACACTTTGGAACTTGGCTCTGGAATGGCAAATCGAACTTCAAGCACAGTACTTGCCAGGTTTGGAAAACACGCTGGCAGACGATCTAAGCAGAAATATGACAGATCCGCATGAATGGAAGTTGCATCCTCAGGTGTTTACAAAGATAATCCAAGCGTGGGGGAGGCCAGACATAGATCTCTTCGCCTCCCACAGGAATCACCAATTGGAAAAGTTTTGTTCAAGGACCTTTCATCCAAAGGCCTGGAGGGTGGACGCCCTTTCATTCAGTTGGACAGTATGGACGGTGTACGCTTTCCCACCGCTGCCTCTTCTGCCCAAGGTGCTCTTGAAACCAAGAGCAGACAGACCGAAGATGATACTGATTGCTCCAGACTGGCCAAGACAGCACTGGTACCCACTCCTGAGGAGCCTAACACATACTCCTCCCTGGCCTCTACCTCTAATGCCTCTTCTGCTGACTCAGCACAGCTACAAAACTCTTCACAGTCAGCTGAAAACACTCAATCTCGCTGCATGGAAAATTCCTTAACACCACAACAGACCCTACTCCCCAAAGAGGTGCAGGACGTCATTCTGGAGGCCAGAAGGCCATCTACTAGAAAGGCTTTACTCCACAAAATGGAAACGGTTTTGCTCTTGGAATGAGAAAAAGGCCAGGACCCTAGAAAACTGAATTTGCCTCAGGTATTACAGTATCTAGCTGAGCTGCTGAACAGTGGACTTTCATTTTCCTCCATAAAAATCCATGCCTCAGCCATTTCTGCAGAATTCAACACGATCCACCGTTATTCTCTCACCCACTTGTAAGACAGTTCCTCAGAGGGGCTAAGAATATAAGACCACCATGAAACAACCAGTGCCAGCCTGGGATCTTAATTATATTCTGGAAAAATTAACATTGCCTCCCTTTGAACCAGCTGCCTCAACAGATTTTGCAATATTTGTCCTGGAAAACAGCTTTCCTTCTGGCCATTACCTCAGCTCAGAGGGTTTGAACTACAAGCCCTCATGGCTGTGCAGCCCTTTGTCATCTTCCATCAGGACAGGGTTTCCCTTCGAACCAACCCGTCATTTATGCCTAAAGTGGTATCCAGGGTAGATTTAAATCAAGCCATACACTTGCCTACCTTTTACCCCAATCCTCAAGACAAAGGGGAAAGGCTGCTACATTCCTTGGACATCCATAGACAGCTGCATTATTATTTGGACAGAACAAAACCTTTCAGGAAATCAGAACAACTTTTTGTGTCCTATGCTGTAGGAGCTCAAGGGAAGCCTGTTACCAAACAGACAATTTCAAAATGGATAGGCCACTGCATACGAATTTGTTACTCCTATCATGGGAAATCTATCCCTACAGGCATCAGATCCCACTCCACCAGGGCCACAGCTACCTCTACAGCCTTCCTCAGAGGAGTTCCTACCAAAGATATTTTGGAGGCAGCCACTTGGAGTTCTGTGCATACCTTCACAAAACAGTACCACCTGCCTTTATATTCCAAAACTAGAGCAGGCTTTGCCACTGCTGTGTTGCAGGGCATTCTGGCTCATCCCAGTTCCACCTAGTGCCTACCACCCTGTGCGTAGCTTTGGGATTCCACCCATATGTGATTACTGCAGCTGTATGCACGATGAACATAGTACACTTTTGTACCTACCATAAATGTAGATGTTCGAGTGCTAATACAGCTGCAATACAGGCTCTCCCTCCTTCCTCCTCTCTCTTCTTGGTAAAGGACTAGTGGCTAACACCTCCTCATCCAACCTAATTTGGGTTATCCTCCTATGGTGTATTTGCTTGCAACTACTGTTTTTGGATTACATTGCATTGCTTGAATATATATTTATATATATATATATATATATATATATATAAGTATATAGATATATATATATAGATATATATATATATATATATAGATATATATATATATATATATATATATATATATATATATATGTGTATATATATATATATATATATATATATGTATATATTTTTTTTTGAGATTATTTTTTTGGACATATACAAGAAAAAAGCCTATATATATATTATTAATATTGTAGATTTATACAAATTTATTGCATATTTTATTATTCTAATTTTTATTATTTCCCCTTTAAAACAACCCCTGCAACAATCCATTAACTTTAAAGACAATTTTAATAATATAGGTTTGCGAAAATAACCCCGGAAAAGCTCTTCCCATTATTCTAACCCACTTTTTTTTATTTTGTTTTTATTTTTTAAAGAAAAACAACGCAATTTCTGCATCTGCAACATTTTATGTTAAACAGCATCCTTTTCCCCAAATTTACCTCTAATTTATATTTTCCCAACCTAATTATTAATAGAATCAATACCTTCTTATATATTTTGTAAATACCATATCAATCTGAACCTTATTTATTCAGCAATAAAATACAAAATCAATTATAATTGTTTGAAAAAAATAAAAATATTTCCCATATATATTTTAATTTATTTATAAATTTTTTAGATAAAATTTTATTATAATATTTATATTTATTTATTAAAAAAAAAATTTTTTTTTATTAAAATAAAAATTTTAAAATAGTTTAAAATTTTTAATTTTTATTATTTTATATAATTTTAATTAGAATTATTGAAATTATATTTAATTTAAATAATTAAAATTTAAATATATAAATTTTACAATAAAAAAAAAATATTTTAGAAAAAAATAATTGTATATCAATTAAAATTTTTGATTAAAAAAAATTTTTAAAAAATTTTTGATTTAAATAAAGTTTTTTAAGTGTTTATAATACTGTAATTATAGTTTATATGAAATTTAAAAGTTTTATATATTTATTTAATTTTTATATAAAAAATGAAAAAGTATAAATTTTAAAAAAAAATAATATTTTTTAATATATTTTTTATTAAAATTTAATATTAGATTTAGATTATAAATTATATAAATTAAATGTAAAAATAGAATAAAAATATGATAAATAATGAATTATAATTTTTTAAAAAGAAATATTCAATTAGATATTTAAAAAATTTAAATATTTATATATAAAAAGTAAAATTATATAAAAAAAATAAAAAGTTATGTTTAAATTTAAAATGATAAAGATTATTTGGAATAAGTAGAATATAATAATTTTTGTTATAAAAGTTAAATTATAAAATATATAAAATATAAAAGTTAATAATAATTTGGTTATAATGACAAAGAAAGATAAATTATTCTAAGCATATTATTGATAAACTATTACAAATATTATATTAAAGAATATTGAAAATAAAGTTTTAAGTGATAAAATTTTAAATTATAATAAATTATTAAAAAGATAAAATGTATTAAAATTGATAAGATTAAGAATTTTTAAAGTTTTAAAATGTATATTTTTAAAAGGGTTTTTTAAAAAATAAAAAAAAACAAAAAAAAAAGTAAAATAAAAAAAAAAAAAAAAAAAAAAAGAATATATAAAAAGAAAATTGAAAAAAATTTTTTAAATTTTTTTTATAAAAAAAAAATATAAAAAAATTTTTTTAAAAATATAAAAAAATAAAAATGAAAAAAAAAAAATATTGATAAAAATTGATATATTTAAATATATAAAAAAAAAAATTTTAATTTTTTAAAAAAAAAATAAAATTATTAAAAAGAAAAAAAGTAAAAGAAAAAAAAATTTAAAAAAAAAATTTTTTAAAAAATATAAAAAAAAATTTTTTTAAAAATAAAAGTTATAAAAAAAAGAAAAATATTTGATATAAAAAAAAAGTAAAAAAAAAAGGAAAAAAAATTTTTAATAAAAAATTTTTGAAAATTTTTTTTAAATATAGAAATTTTTAAAAAAAAATTAAAAAAAAAAATAGTAAGTTTTTAAAAAAAAATTGAAAAAATTTTTTATTATTTTATAAAAGATAATAAATTAAAAAAAAATTAAAAAAAAAATTTTTTATAAATAGAAAAAAAAAAGTTTTAAAAATATTTTAAAAAGAAAAAAAAAAGAAAAAAAATAAAGAAAAAAAAATTGAAAAAAAAAAAATTTTAAAAATATTGAAAAAATTTAAAAAAAATATTTTTTTTTTTTAATTTTAAAAAATTTTAAAAAAATTTTTTTTAAAAAGATAAAAATTTTTTATATTTAGAATTTTTTATAGAAAAATTAAAAAAAATTTTTTTATTTTAAAATTTTAAAAAATATATTTTATTAAATTTTATTTAAAAAAAAAAAAAAAAGAAAAAAAATTGAAAAAAAATTTTTTTTAAAAAAAATTTTTATTTATTTTTTTAAAATTTAAAAAAGTTATTAAATTTTTAAAAACATTTATTATTTTTTTTAAAAAATTTTTTTTTTTTAAAATATTTTTTAAATAAAAATTTAAAAAATTTTGATATATATTAAAATTTTAAATTTTTTTTAAAAAAAAAAAAATATAAAAGTAAAAAAAAAAAATTTTTATAATTATTTAAATAAATGTAAATATTTTTTTTAAAAATTTTTTTGTTGAAAAAAAAAATTTAAAAATTTTTTTTTTAATATTTTAAAATGTATATATATTAATTTTTGAAAATAAAAATAGAAAAAAAATAATAATTTTTAAATTTTAAATTATAAAAAATTTAATATGAAAAAAAAAAAAGAAAAAAAAATGAAATTAAAAATTTTATAATGGAAAAATATTTTTAAAAAATTTTAAAATTTTTTGGTATAAAAAATTTTTTATTTTTTTTTTTTTAAAAAAAAGAAGAAAAATTTTTTTATTTGGGATTTTTTTAAAAAAAAAAAAAAAATTTTTTTAAAAAAAAAGAAATATTTTTTAAAAATTTTTTAAAAAAAAAAATTTTAAAAAAAAAAAAAAAAAAAAAAAGGTTTTTTTAAAAAAAAATTTTTTAAAAAAAATTTTTTTTTTAATTTTTTTAAAAAAATATTTTTAAAAAAAATTATGGGACTTTAAAAATTTTTTTTTAATGAAAAAATTATTTTTTTTATTTTTTTTTTAAAAAGTATATAAAATTTTTTTTATAAAATTATAAAAGTTAAAAAATTTTTATGTGTAATATATAAATTTTTTTTATATTATTTTGTAATTAAAATTTTATATATTATTTTTTTATTTTTTTTTATATTTTTTATTTATATTTTATTTTGTTTATTTTTTTATATAATATATTTATATATATATAATTTTTGTATTTTTTTTCTGGGGCATGAAATTGGGGGAAAAAATTTTAAAAAAGGGCCCATTCAAAGGGGGAAAAAAGGGAAATTTGGAAAGAGGATATTAAAAATATATTGATTATATGTATTAGATAAATTAAATTTTTGGGGGTCAAAATTCTTTTCCCCCCACTTTAATTCTTCCAAAAAAAGCCCCCCCAAAAAATTTGTTTTTTATTTTTTAATAGCTTTTTTACAGAGTAAATTTTTTTCGTGTTTTTTTCTGGGTTTTTTTTTTTTAAATTTTTAAAAAGCAAAGTATTGATTTAAAAAATGTATATTTGAAAAGTTTAAAAATATTTTTTGGTGTTCCCTCAGGCTTTGTTTTGTGTGTTTATAAGAGGAAAAAAAAAAAAATTTTGGGGTTTTAAAAAAAGAAAAAGAGGAAATTTAAAATGGCTATTTTGGGTAAATTAAATGTGTTTTTGGAATAAGAAAGTGGTATAGATTTTGAGATAAAAATAGGGTTTCTTGAGTCATTCATTCCCCCGGTTATTATTAAATAAAGTTTTTAATTATTTAGGGGGATCATGTGTAAGTGAAGGGCAAATAAGGCCCGCTTGTTGTCCCGCCCTCTCCGGGATCGCTCCCCCAACTTTCTGTTCCCCCTAGATCCCTGAGCTTTGAGCCGGAGCAGGGGTTATTTAAAATTCCAAAACTATTCCTGTTTGTGTCCCCATTCCTCTGGTACCTTCCTTTTGGCCGGGTTATTTAAAAAAAAGTCTATTGTAAATTTTCTGGACTGGACAGGTAGCTCGGTCCCTCGGTGCGGAGAAAGATTCCTATTTCTTCGGAACTGGAGCTTTCTCTGCCTCGAGGCAGGGACGCCTTTGAGGTCATGTGGAGTGTGCTGTCCCCTGAGTCAGCTCCACTACCAGTCCCACTGGCTCCATCCCCCATAGTCTCTGTGCCAACCTCTGCTCCTCCTCCAGACCCCAAGCATAGGGAACCGATGCTCCAGGACACCCCATTGGGTGTTTCCTCTTCTTCTGAGGCCTCCCCTGATCACTCAGAGGAGCCCCCTCAGAAGAAGAATTGCAGGAGGAAGCACATAGACTCCCCTGAGTCTGTCACTTCTGATACAGACTTAGATGAATCAGAAGGGTCCCTGAGATCTCCCTCTGAAGAGGTTTCCTTCTCGGACATCCTGGAAATGCTTAGGTAGAGGGGGAACTGGAATCCCCTAGCCCCTATTCCTGGATGCTTTCGGTTCTCGACCTTCCACCTCCTGGGTTTCTCCACCTTTCGACCCACTTATGTCTGTAGTGGCTCGAAAGGCTTGGTCAGCTCCGGACACAGTGGAATCAACTCCGAGGAGACCTGGTAAATTTATTACAGCTCCCCAGGATAAGCTATTCCTTTCTAAAGGTGTGCCCATTGATGCCATGGTGGTAGCAGCAGCCACCAAAAAAGAGTTAGCGGAGACCTCTTCATCGTTCATCCCCCTAACAAGGAGTCTAGGATGATGGACAGGTACGGAAAGCGAATGTTTGTTTGCTTCAGCGACCTTCTCCATGAGGTCACTGAACTATCTATGTCATTTTACTCTACTTCAAAGGGATCTCCTTAAAGAGCTTGGAGATGCCCTTCAAGATCCTACAGCTGAGGGAGCACAAGCCGAAGTAGCTTCCCAGCTAGCAACACTTAATTCTGTAGTTAACTCCTTCATGAGGCTAATTTCCTATGCAGCCTATGGAGCGAGTAGAGCTGCGGGCACGGGTGTAGCCCTTAGGAGGCATGCGTGGATGCGGCTGTGTCACTTTGTGGAACCCTTTCAAGTGTCCTTCACCAGTACCCCCTTTTGATGGCTCCTTTCTCTTTGGGCCACAGGTGAAAGACATGACTAGGTGCGAGTAAGAAGGCAAGACTCTCTCTGCCATGGGAGTCCATTTCTCCACTCCCTCTAGACCTTACTCCAAGGGTCAGAAGAGTGGGAAAATGTGGTTCCGTAAATCTCAGGGAGCCTTACTTGACATACGTAGTGATTTTTCCTCCAGAGGCAGAGGGGGAAACAATAATAATAGACGCTGCCCTCATCGCAGAGGGGGTCCGCAGAACCAGGGCAGCAGAGAATCTTTCTGATAAGCCCTTCCAGCATCCCTGAAGGGTTGCCCAGCTGCTTACCTCTGGAGGCAGTCGGGGGGAAGACTTTCACTGTACCCAAAAGCCTGGCAAAATTTAACAAAAGACAGATGGGTACAGTCCATTATATCCAGAGGTTACAAAATTCCCTTCCATCAACCCCCCTTACAGTCAAAGAAGACCCTTTCAGATGTTCCACCCAATCTGAAGGAGCAAGCAGTAATAGAAGTTTCAAAATTGCTAGAAAAAAGAGCCATCCAGGAAGTCCCCGCAGACCAGCATGGATCTGGAACTTACTCAAGGTTCTTTTTGGTACCAAAAAAGACAGGGGACTGGAGACCGATTCTGGATCTCAGCAGACTAAACAAATCTGTACAAAGAACAAAGTTTCGGATGGTCATGCTACAGTCCATTCTACCTTTCCTGGGTCAGGACAATTGGATGTGCTTCATAGATCTGCAGGACATGTACTACCATATCAAGATGGACAGACGCTCCAGGAGATTTCTTCACTTTTGGGTAGGGGCCAGTCATTACCAGTTCAGAGCTCTGCCCTTTGGTCTCACCACAGCCCCCAGGGTGTTCACCAAATGTATGGCAGTGGTCACGGCTCACCTGAGACGTCAGGGATTACAGGTGTTTCCATATCTAGACGACTGGCTCCTCACTGCTACCACCAGGCATCAACTCCTGCAAGCGCGGGATTATACAATCACATCCTTTACCCAGCTAGGTATTACAGTAAATTTTGAAAAATCTGCCTTGTTGCCCTGTCAATCTATCACTTACACAGGAGCAGACTTGAACACAAGGGATATGTTCGCAAGGTTGCCACTAGAATGAGTGTCCACAATTCATCAGCAAGTGCAAATTCTAATGCAGAGCAAAAGGATCCAAGTCAGGTATGTCCTTCAAACTCTGAGTTCCATGGCAGCTGCCATTCTTCTACTCCCACTAGCGCGCTTCCACATGAGAATTCTTCAGTGGCTTCTTTTCATGCAGTGGTCTTTCCAAGAGCTACCCATGTCTCACATGATCCTGATCACGGAGGCATGCAAAAGACACTTTTCTTGGTGGATGGTCTCCCCATTAGTTACTCAGGGCAGACCTTTCATACAACCCCCTCCGGTAGCCACAGTGACGACAGACGCCTCCCTGATAGGGTGGGGGGGGGGCATTATCTGGGTAGGATGGTCCAAGGCACTTGTCAACCTCACGAGTACCATCTGCACATAAATGTCTTAGAAATGAGAGCCGTGCTCCTAGCGTTGCAAGCTCTTCAGGACTCCCTTTCGGGACCATTGCAATTCAAACAGACAACATGTCAGTGGTGTGGTACATCAGCAGGCAGGGCGGAACCAGATCCTACCCCCTGTGTCGAGAAGCACTCAGACTTTGGCAGTGAGCGATTTCCTCCCAACGTTTTCTGATTGCGATGCACATCCCTGGGAGATCCAACGTCATAGCGGACAGGCTCAGCAGAGCTATCCTCATGCCTCACGAGTGGTCTCAATCAGGAAGTTGCAGATCTTATTTTCCGCAAATGGGGACAGCCTTGCTGTGATCTTTTTGCCACCCTCTTCAACAGCAAATGCAGCAACTACTTCTCCCTTCTTCTGCTTCCAGGTCACATACCCAGAGACGCTCTAGTCCACGATTGGCCTCTGGGACTTCTTTATGCTTTTCCTCCATTTCCCCTGATACCGAAACTCATACAGAAAGCAAAATCATTGGGTTGCAAAGTGATCCTCATTGCCCCCTACTGGCCTCGACAGATATGGTTCCTGTTCCTGCACCGTTACCTTCTCAATCAGCCCTGGACTCTGGACCCAATTCCAGATCTCCTGATTCATCAGTCAGGCGGGTTGCATCAATCCCTCCAAACTCTCCAGCTCACAGCTTGGTTGCTCCACTTCCAATCTTAGCCAGGCTTCCCAGCATTTCCCCAGCAGTCCGTGAGATTATCATCTCCTCTCAAGTCTACAACGAGAAAAACTTATGCTAGCAAATGGAAACGTTTTTCTTGTTGGGCAGAGTCTAGGAATGTGGATCCCTTCTCAGTCCCAGTCCATGAAATTCTGGAATTCCTGACACAACTGTTTCACTCCGGGTCCGCCTCCGCTACGATTAGGGTACAATTAGTGGCCATTTCTAATTTTCATATTGGTTTGTCAAATTCTAACAAGCTTTTTTGAGAGGAATATATCTTCTTAGATATCAAGTGAGAGATCCTCCTCCCCCTTGGGACCTTAATTTAGTCCTAACTTCCTTAACTCTGCCTCCTTTTGAACCAGCAGCATCCTGCTCCATCTAGTTTCTATCTTGGAAGACACTCTTTCTGGTAGCTATCACTTCAGCTAGGCGTGTCTCCGAACTTCAAGCACTATGTGTTCGTCCTCCCTACCTGGTGTTTCACAAGGACAGAGTTGCTCTGAGGACTAATCTTTAATTTCTTTCTAAAGTCTGCTCAGAAAATAATTAAAACCAATCTATAGATCTCCCTGTGTTCTTCCCAAATCATAGCAACAAGGCAGAGTACAAGCTTCACCAATTGGACGTTCATAGACAATTGCGTTTTTACCTGCACAGAACTAAAGAAATAGTCAGACCAATTATTCCTTTCTTATGCCTTAAACAAGGTCTCCCAGTTTCCAAGGTGACCTTATCTAGATGGTTGTCCCACACTATTACTTTTATTTACAAGTTAAGGAACAAAGAGTTACCAATTAAACCGAAAGGTCATTCTACTAGGGCGTTGGCCACCTCCGTAGCCTTTCAGTCTAGGTTGCCCATGGATTCCATCTGTGCAGCTGCCACGTGGGCAAACCCTCGTACCTTTATTTGTCTTTACAAGGTGGATATGGTCTCCCGGAGCAGAGCTGACTTCGATTCCACTGTTCTGAAGAGTCTGTTCCACTGAGCCACCCAGGGTGTTAGGCGCTAGGGACGCTGTCCCAAACAACAAGAATGAAGGCGAGATAGACAACTTAACATTAAGAAGTTATGTGCCTACCATAACGTTCCACGTTACTTGTCTTCATCTCGCCTTCTATCTTGCATCCCTCCCTCCATTCCCCATCCTAGTGGATTGAGAGGAGTCCCTTTTTTTCACTGGCTGAGTATTCTTTTATTGTTCTTCTGACCAGGTCTTCCGAACCTATTCTAGATATTAGAATGCATGGAACAACCAGTTTTTTTGTTAACTGGTTTCTTTCTTATGTCTGGATTAGCTATTTCAAACAAGATCTGGGTAGCTATCGCCAGGTGTCATGGGATAAGGGGTAGCCTCGAGCCAGTAAACAGCTCTCGAGCTACTGAAGATGGCCGAGTCGGAGCAGAGGATCGGCTCCGATCCCAAACAGCAAGAAAGAAGGCGAGATGAAGACAACTAACATGGAACGTTATGGTAGGTACATAACTTCTTATTTCAGTTCTTACATTTTAAAAAAATCAATTGGTGACGAACTCTAAAAGATTTAACCTTTTTAGTAGTAATAAGTTCACATGTTTCTGGTGAAAGACGAAGCAAAGGGATAATGATTCCATGCTGTGTGAAGTTGTGGTTAAACCAGCACTAGTAAAAATTAATGGATGAATCACCTCTGTTCATTATTCTTGACAGACAAAATTTTGTCTCTTTAGTAAGTACTGCTAGATTAGCTGCCATCTTGTATAACTTCAAAGCATCTCCATAAAAGCTTCATCCATAAATGTTCATGGTTTACTATTGCAGTTTCCTTCCAATCCCAGCATTCCTCCCTCTGGGAATGTGGCTCAGCAATTTCCTCTCACCCTATGTGTGGTCAGTCTGACAGCATTATATGCTGTAAGATTAGCACAAGACAGTTGATGTGTTGTCAGCTGCTCCTTACTTGCATTATTTTGATATTTACATCTCTTGTACAGGTTGTTCTATTTAAGAAACCTGGAGCAATCCTCTTGCATCAGCCCACTATTGGTAAGCATACCTCCACAGTACACTAGTAGACTATAACACACGGTGAAGCTGTAAAGAAAAAAATCCATAGCCTCCTAGAACTCTGTAAATATTTCTGTCTTCAGTGCACAAGGCAACACCTACTCCTCCACTTGCACTTACTGCAGATTAACAGAATTCACCCAAGAGTCGGTGGGAAACCAGGCCTCATCTCGTAAGGCCCATTAAATCTGTTTTCACACAGGGAAATGTTTAGTCATAGGTGACTGTCTCTAGACTTGCAGACAACATCTTTGCAATAATAGTGTGACTGTATTACAATTTATCGGTTGTTTGTGTGATCTGCAGTTATCAAAAAAAATGTTGCAATGACTTTGTCAACAGAAAGTAAGAAGGGTTGTTAGCAAAATGGGGGAGGGCCTGTAACAAGAGAAATAACTGGAGATTTTGTGGAGGGGTTATATTTCTGAAATTTAATGAACATTTTTTTATAAAGCAGAGATGTGGGGAAGTCCAGGCCAAGTACAAATGGAAAAATTTATGAATGACTTTATGTCAAAGTTGGAGGTAAATGTCCGAAAAAAATGTGAACTCCTAATACTGCTAAAACCACACTGAAGGAGCAAAAAACCACTGTAAAATCAAATGCTCTTTATTGTAGGTAAGCGCTTTCAGACCAAAGATTCTAAGATACAAAGTCAGAGGTAGATGAGGCTCAACAATTAAGATAGGTGGTGATGAGACAAAAATGTTATGTAATAAATCTGCACGGCGCAGTGGTGCAGCGGTTAATGCTGTCGCCTCACAGCAAGAGGTTCTCTGGTTCGATTCTCGGCTGGGGTGCCTTCTGTGTGGAGTTTGCATGTTCTCCCTCGTTCATGGGTTTCCTCTGGGTACTCCGGTTTCCTCCCACATTCTAAAGACATGCTTCTGGAGCATTTCTCCCCAGGCCTCCGCTGAAAACAGGATCTGTGGAACCTAGTCGGACTTTCCAGGTCAACAAATGTTAAATTCAATAAATAAAAATAAAAATCTGCAAGGAAGTCTCCAGGAATAGATAGTATTCGGGTGGAAGTTTGGAAGCTAGGAGGGAAGAAGATGAAAAAGATCTGGAAGGTTTTGTTTAACAGTATTTTAAAAGGAGAAGAGGCAGCAACGTCCAGAACCAAAAGCTGTGGTAGCTGCAAATTCTAAACTTTAAAGACCAAGCAGAGTAAGCTTTTATATAGGCCCATTTCAGTTTTAAACCATGATTATAAAGTGTTTATAATGGAAAAGCTGATACCAAAATTGATACATATGGATCAGAGTGGTTTTGTGGAGGGGAGACCTAACATTTGACAAACATAATTAAGCAGCATTAATTAAACCGTGATCCAGAGGGAAGCAGAATGTAAGTAAATACCGCTGTTGGTGGTGGTGGGTCTTGTTGTAGAGAGAGCATTTTGAGTAAGTTGGAGTTTTTAGTAAGGCAATAGAAGCATTTGCAAATCCTGATTCTAATAATTAAGTTAATTAGTCATAGGCAAAATCAAAGTGGGCGGGTTCCTCTCCAGGTTGCCTGTTTATAGAGAAACCAGACAGTGGTGCCCTCTTTCCCCTTTGTGTTCTATGTAGAACCACTGGTAAAGAAAATAAGGGATTCAGAAATTCAAGGATATAATTGGTATGGTATCAAAGAAAAGTTGGCTTTATTTGCAGATATTATTTTGCACTTGATGGAAACAAATAAGGACATCTGGGTGATGTAGAACATTCTGAGACATTTTGGGATATAAAATTAATGAAGATAAAGGCTATAGCTGTAAACTATGTACCCGTACACTAATTGGTTCAGCAAAACCCAGATTTATAGGGACATGATAAAATGAAGTGACAAAAAAAAGAGAACACTGTATAGGCAGAAGATTTTAATAACAATAAAGGGTAAGCACGTTCATAGTTATGAACTGCTTTCTCAGACCATAAAAATGTTAAACACAGACATTATACATATACAAATCAAAAGTCACATAAACGATGTAATTAAAAATGTTAAATCATCTGAACAAACCCCTCTGTTTCAGCCTGGGTGTTAGAGACTTTATCATTTAAACCAAAACACTATCTGCTTGTGGATGTAATATCCAAAAAAGTTCTGTACTTTCCATCTTGTTTATCGGATCTCCTAACCTGTCATCAACTACCATCTCAATTACTTTAAATTTAAACTTGCATGTGTCATCATTCTCTAAAACACGTTTTGCTAAGCTGTTCTTCTCATTAAATGTCCTAATATCTCTGACATGGTCTCTTATTCTTTCAAACAAACAGCAATTGATTTTTGCCAATGTACAATTTCTTGCATATCATGCACTGTAAGAGTGCGTGAAGAACAATTTGCTAAAATCTGAAGTATTTTTGTTGGTCCCTGGATGTATAAAGGAACTCTCACTGTCAATTGAATGCCAAAAATTACATCTGCTGCTTGGAAATGTACCACTGTGATAGGTCTGAACAGGGGGTTGTTTATGTCTTTGTGTATTTTGGGTAAACCATGAAAGGTCAGAATTAAAAGTTTATATACAACACAAAACTCAAAAATCTCTTGAAATCATATTGCTTAACAAATAGTCATAAATAGAGGTGTGTACTTCATCATAGACTCCACAACATTCGATCCAACAACATCATAAACCTCAACATCCTGAAGCGTATTCAAGACGGCATCGTTATAAAACTCAATATCCATTTTGACCAGTGTCCTCCTCTTGTCTGCTGGTGTAATAGAAATAGTGGTATCATTGCAAAGTGTCTTCAGAGCTAGCGACTCATTGATAGATAAATTATAAAACATTTTTATTGTCTCATGTCCAGTAGCATTAAATAGATAATTTAAATCTTTCTTACAAACATTGTGAAACACTTTTAGGGAAGAACTCAAAATAAGATTAAAAATACTTGGTTTTCAAAAAGTACTTGCAAATCCCATGTCAGATGTTTCTTAAAACAAGGTGCATAACATTCCGTGCAAACATCCTTGTATCCAAAGTAACATCCCCTAAGGTAGACTCGGTGGCAGGGATAAAAGATAACTCTCGGACAGAAAGTTCATCTTCCATTAGATATCAGCCTGAAATATTAACAGCTAAGGATTTGGAATATTTAGCCACATCTACGTCAACATCGGTGCTTGTATGCTCTCCTGATGGTTGTTCCTCCTCTTGCATCCTCTGCTGGTTGAATGACCTCTCTATTGAGCCCATATTGTGAGAGTATGTGATAGTGAGTTCCTTTTATACATCTGGGGACCAACAAAAAATATTTTTTAAGCGTTTTAGCAAATTGTTCTTCACTCAGTCTTTATTTGGCACAGTGCATGATATGCAAGAAGTTGTATATTGGCAAAACCAATCCCTGTTTGTTTGAAAGAATAAGAGATATAATGAATAGAATAATGTCAGAGATATTAGGACATTGAATGAGAGCAGCTTAGCGAAACATGTTTTAGAGAATGATGACACACAAGTTTAAAATTTAAAGTAATTGAGATGGTAGTTGACGATGGCAGGTTAGGAGATCTGATAAGACGTAAAGAGAACTTTTTTTGGATATTACACCTACAAGCAGATAAGTGTTTTGGTTTAAATGATTGTCTCCAAGATCCAAACTGAAAAAGAGGGGCTTTCTCAAATTATTTATGTAACATTTTGGCTTTTGTATCTTTGGGCATTGACAGTTTAATATTGATTTGTATATTTATAATATCTATTAACTTTTTTATGGTCTGATGAAGCAGATCATAACTTTGAAAGCGCTTACCCTTATTTTTGTTAGTCTTCTGCCTACAAAGTGTTTCCTCTTTTTTGTTATTTGAACATAATTATTGGATTATTATGTTGTGCATCACTTGCTTGGTGTTTTGGTATAAAAATTAAGTATTTAGGAGGATAGATTAGAAAGGATTTTGTTTTGGCAGCTAAGGATATGTGGGAAGAGACTAAACAAAAGATAATACAAAAACAGAGTGTGGAACCTCTTGCCTGTGGATAGCAAGATACAAGCAATAAAAATGTTTAGTCTCTAGTTTTACACACAGGTTGGGGATACTCATCCAGAGTAGCAACTGTGGATAGTAATAAAAAAGTTGAAGGATTTTTATATGGCAGGGGAAGAGGGCGGAAAGAGCAAGTCTAATCCTTTCCTATAGAGAAAGGAGGTTTAGAATTGCAAACAAGGCATCAAAGCACCACTAATGAATAACCAAAAACAGTGGTGCAGAGGAGATTAACCACGGAAAACGCATTTGTGAAGTAAATAACCGTGTACCAGAAAATTTATTGTAGGTTGAGCACTTTCATTCTTCAACAGGTAAGTTAGTATGAGACTTCTTCAGAACCTCTGAAGGAAGCTAGCAAAAGAACCACTGTATTAGGAAGAAATTAGAGTGGGGAAGATAATAGAATGGGAAGAGGCTAAGAAGATAGTTGGATTGCAGACTACTAATTGCCTTCCCAGAAAGGGATAGAGGAATTCTAAATGAAAGACCTGCACTGGTTAAGTTTTTAATTGAATCTAGAACAGAAACTGCTGTTAAAGGGATAATTAGTAGGGTATAAAAATATTGTACAATAACTATAGGAGGAGAAGTTTTGAAAAGATTGGGAAGAGAGATTAGTTGAATGATTCATGTAGAAACAATGGAAGGGCATACATATGGCTCCTAAAATATGCAACAAACTCAACAAGACATAAGATTTTTGCCTGGAATTGTTTGTGTAGATACCTGTACCACAAGCAGGCTCAAATTTTCATCAGCTAGATGGCAATTGTTGGATGGGAAGGTAGCTGGGAGTGTAAAAAGTCTGAAGACTTTACAAATTCCCTGCAAAGTACTCTGTTAGGAACATAGGCTGAGCAAATAAGTGTAATTAAGGAAATCGCAATTTTGGGTTGGAATACAAGATCTGAATTGCCTAGACATATGTTAAGTTTAATTCTGATGGCTGCTAAAAAAAGCAGTTACCCCAAAATGAAAATCAAAGTTTAAATTGATTGTACTTGAAGCAGTGAATATTTAACTGAGGTAAACAAACGGGAAGTGGGGTCTTTAGAAAAGGGTAGGAGTAAATTACACAGAAAAAAATGGAAACCTGAAGAAAATGTTTTGGAGAGGGAATGAGGTTGGAGAATACAAGAATTGAACAATTTATGTAATATTGCTTTGACCGTATGGTATAGAACAATACATGTTATTTACAATGTTCGTAAATGTGAGCTTGTTGTTAATGATTATTTTAGTATAACATAAGTTTGCTTATGTTACAAGTAAAGATTCAATAAAGATGTTAAAAAAACTGACTGTAAGCTGTTTGTCAAGTACCAGTATCTGTGATGTTAGAGGCCATAAGGTCCCTTACACGAGACGGACATGACTATGACCTAGTGGTGGCCCATGTAATTGTGAATGACCTGAGGTATTCCACCCGGAGGGACCTGTAGAGAAGCATGATGGGAATTGCTATACATGTATTGGAGGCAGGAAAGACAGTGATGTTTAGTATCTTGACTTCATCAAGAATGTTTCCTAGGTACAAAGACAATATAACTGACTTAACAACTGACCAAGTAGCTGGTGTCATTCTAAGGTAATCCAATATGTGTCAGCCTGGATGAAATGTTAAGTAATACTTCCTGTTTCACCAAGCTTAGCTTACGTATGTCATACTTGGGCTTCTGCATACTGGCTAAAGCCTTTACTTCACCATAGTGTCCTTTTTAGTCAGTGTCCCCTGACTGGGAGTCCCTGCATAGAAAACTCGTAATCAAATATGGATAGCATCGAGGTGGCACTGCTCATTACTAGGAATCTAATTAGATGCTAGAACTTGAATTCCTCCTGCAACTCAACAGATTTTGTATTTGTATAGTTACTGAGACATGGTTTCACTGCAATGGCAGCACTCCCTCTATACCAAGGTTTAGTGGCCATCATGCCTTTATACCCTTGGGGGAAACTGCAGGGGGTATATCAATATTTATTAGAAACACCATTAACTTTACATCAGATGATCCACAATCTTAGTTCAGAGATCCAAATCACCCTTAAATCCAACTTTAATTTCTTTGCTAGTTACAATTCCACATCAAATGTTGCCCAAAGATCACAGAAATCACCTCAACACCACTGAGGCATTAATTAATCAAACCAAATACCTTCCTACTAGGTGACTTTTTACCTAAGCATTCATTGGCACACTTGCCCCTGTAGGAAATGCTGCATGTAACTATTTCTATACTTGAATACCAATTCACTGGAACACATTTTAAAACTACCCACTAGAAGCTCTTGATATTTTTGATCTGATCCTTGCCAACCTAGCCCCAGCCTGCATCTCCTCATCCCTTAAGCCTAACCAGAAATCAGTCATTTGTCAAGCATAGTGGTACCACTCCAGCAAATGAGAGCATCTTTAGGGACTTCTCCAAAGCGAACCTACTTCAACTTCTATAAGACCTATGCGAAATTCTCATCAACCCCCCTTTTTTCCCCATTTTCTACATAGTTGTCACTTGTTTCCATCTCTCTCTATTCTATGTCACTCTCATACCTTCTTTGACACTCATGCCTGACTGTCACAGGTCTTCTCTTACACAATCCATCCACCTCTTTTTTGGACACCCTCATTTCCTCTTACCTTTTTTTTCAGTCCCAAATCATCATCACCAGATTGTCATCTTTACTGCACATGTCCAAACAACCATAATCTGTTCTCTTTGACCTTTTTTTTTTTTTGCAATTGGAGCTACTTTGGCTTCTGATCTTATGTCCTTACTTTGTCTGGCCCATAGTGTGCATCCTACTACCTGTCTCAGGCACATAATCTCCATCACTTCTGGAGTCTTCCACTGCTCTGCCTTTACTGCCCAGGTTTCTGTACTATACAGTAGTACTGGTTGCACCAATGTTTTGTACACCTTACATTCAGCTTATTTGGCATACTTCTGTCACACTACCCTGACACTCTGTGCTAGATGGTTGCAGCCCCCTCTGATTCTAGTTTTAACCTCTTCATTCAGACTTCCCTTCTCAGCTACTTCTCCCAGATACTTGAAGCTGTTAACCTGTTCCATTGTTTTCTCTTCCATCTCAGTTTTAAGCTTCTGTTTCCCCCTTTGCCGCTGAACAGCATTCGTCTCAGAGCTGAACCCTGATACACATAAATTCCCACTGGGAACCCGTCAGACACAACTCAATACTGTTCATACTTGAGTCATGGTGTCCTTCTACATAGCTTGCACTAATTCTACCAATGTTTCTGGGACTTTGAACCACCATGTGGCTGGCCTAATTGGCTTTCTTTGGACCTTGTCATATGCTTTATCAAAGTATAGGAATGCAAAGTTGAACTCTCCCCAATTCTAGCTTTTTCTCAAGTGCCTGATTCACTGCAAATATTTGGGCCATTTGTGCTGCATCCTGATCTGAATCTGAATTGATCATCTATCATCTTACTAGTACTCTGCATATTAGTTTATCAGTCACCCTCTCCAGAACTTTAACGCAGTGTGATAGGAGTTTGATGCTTCTATATTGCCAGCAAATATGAATATCCCATTTGTTCTTAAACACTGGCACTAGTATGCTTATTTTCCAGTCATCTGGGTTACTTCTGTCTCCATACTGCTGTAAGTGCTGTCAGAGGCCATTTCTTCCCTATCTCACTCAAAATCTTGATTATATCTGTTGTGACCTCATGTAAGCCTGCAGCTTTCCCTAATCTACAGATTCACATGCGTATACGGGGCTAACAACTGCTAATGTCTTTTTCAGCTTAGCCATGCATCCCAAATCTCTGACAAGTTCTGCTACCTTTGATAACTGTAAGCAGGGGCTTGGGAGAGGAAATGTTTACAGGCTTCCTGTGTCCAGTAGAGCGACAGGTGCCAAACCAGGGATGCATTTCCTCTTACCCATCCACTTGACCAAATTGCACTTGAATTGGGTTAGGGAGGAACTCTGGTTCACATGGATTGAGAGTCTATTCCAGAGAAGGGGTAGTCTCTGGGATACATAGCTATCTTTCCAGCAAGACCTGTTTACATCACAGGCAAGGTTAACATTTTTTATACCTTATTTCCTTACTTGGCTTGGCCATATTTGTATATTATGTAGCCCTTGCATATACTGTTTTGAGGCACTGCTATTCTTCAACTCCACCTGTTTCCTCGCCATCTTGAGGAGCTAGAGCCTTTATTCATTTATTGAATCTTTGTACTTTTCTCCAGTCAACTTGGGGATGACTTTGCAATCACTGATTCTGCCACAGTACCTTTTCCTTACTAGGAATAAGTCTACCTGAGTTTCATGTTGACCACCTTTGATCTTCTGACTGTCTTTTCTCTTTCTGAACCATGTGTTGGCTACCTCTCCTTTATTCCTTTTGCCCCATCCATGTGTACCCAGGCAGTCCTCCTATCCTGTTCTGTCTGTCACAATATGTGGGTTCAGGTCACCCATTATCAAGAGCAATTCCTGTTGCCATGCTTTATCTAGTAGGTGTTGAAACTGCTGTCTGAATGTACTGTTTTCCTCACTATCGCAGCACTGCTGTGGGCATAGACAGAGATTATGAATACTGCCCTATTACACTGGAGTCTGCCATGAATCCGTCACTAATTCTGATGACATCTGTCACTGTCTTCTGAAGCCTCTCACTCACCACAATTTCCAGCATGTCCTTCCCCTGAGTAGTAAACTTTGGATCCAAAGACAATTAGTTGTACTGTACTGCCCTTACTCATGTCTCCTGGATACATAGAATGTCCAGCCTCCTCCTTAACATCATGGCATTCACTTCCAAGCCTCATCCTGTCACTAAATCTACATTGAGTGTAGCAATTCTTACTTTGTTTGGCAGGGTGATAAGTCCGTCTTTGCTCAACAGAGCTAAAACCAGTCTCGGATAAGCCAAGCTGAACACTGACAGGCCAGTAGCTTATTGACCCATGGCTTCCAGGCTTTAAAGGGGGTACACACTGAACAATAGGAGCATATATACTCCTACTACTGTTAGCATAGATCCCTGGTGTAGGCCAGGTCTTCAACCCACTTATCACTGGCCAAATTCCCATGCCCATTTTAGTGACATTAATCAACATGACCAAATCACCTAGAACCATATTTTTACGCAGAGTGGCTAACACTGTGATCAGTGTTCTGTTTTGGGGTACTGTGTACCACGATAGACGTCTAAAGTTTTTGGGAGGTGGAAAGAACCACAAAGAGACACTGGGAGAAACTCCAAACAGGCATTGTTTGGAGGTTAGACTCGAACCGTGTATCTTGTGCATGGGAGATGAAGACCTTAACCATTACCCCAATTGGTCTGTGTCCTGACAATCCCTTGCAAAGGGACCCATCTAAAAGAGCTTCTGCATTCACCTTTGATTTTTAGTGCCATCTGAACAGTTGCTTAGAAAAGTGAGTACCTATCAGCTGTAACTGGATGCTTGTATTAAACTGTACAACAAAAAAAGGAAAATTAAATGAAAAGTTGCAAAATCTGCCCGTTTTCCTACCTCATGACTACATTGAAACATGCCAGAAAGGAATTTAGGATGTGAATTTAAGGTTGCTACTGATTCCAAAGCAAACTAAAAATATTTCTTCTGTTGTGTCAGAAAAATTAAGGAATCATATCTAACACTAAACTGTGCTTTATTTTTATGTGACCCATTCTGACTCCAAGGATATAGCTAATGTATTAGCAGGCAAATTTAGAGGTAACTTCAGCCCCCACATACACCCACACATACACTGACCCCACTATCCTGGATAATTTGCTTTCCCCTATTAACCTTGGAACAAGTCATAAAATCTCTGTCAGGTGCTAAAAATTACATGGAACCAGACAGCATAGCATGCTGTGTTCTTGCCACTACCAAGTAGGCACTATCTGAGCCCCTGCTTAAACTGTTCAAGGTTTGTTCGTGATGCCTGAATAACAGCCACTGTGACTCCCACATACAGGGGTGGCCCCTGTAGACACTGTTAATTCTAGACCCATCAGCTACACCAGGTTTATATGCAAAGGGCCATGGAACATATCCTGGTAGAGCAACAGATATAGCATCAAGTGCGATTATATCCACCCCTTCATGATCTGGGTCATTAGTGAAGGTCTAGTAAGAAGTCATGGTGTTTGTCAATTCTGTATTAATACTGGAATATGGAAATAAAGCACACTTGTATATTGGCAAGCTCCGATGTGGATGAGTTTTTCCAAGATTGTGGTGCAATTCAAAACTGCTGTGGATTGGGTTGATAACATTTTGGGAATTATCCACATGATGACAGAGTTTCAGATATTGCCATCTTACTTTGGCAACTTGGGTGAAATCTTAAGTGTTTAATAATGCAGGGTGAAAAGCAAAAAGGGGAATGTGGATAGAAAATTGTGTGTGTAGATTAATTACTAGGACTGACTTTTGTGTACGTCTGTGAATAGTGGGAAAAGGATAGATCTGAAAGGCTTCAGGCAGAGTGTTGATGGACAAGGGGAAGGGTTATAAATTCTCTAACAAGTTCTCAATGGTGGATGGGTTGGTAGAAAGGAGTTAAAGCCTTTGGGTTTTCCAGAAGTACCTTGGGTTATTAAAGTGGATACTTGTCTGTTACAGAAGCAAGTATCTTTGTCTCCCATCTGCTTTTTTTATTGGATCTATTTTAAGTTATTGAATGGCCAAACTGTCGAATCCTGTATGGTCAAGACCATATGATTGACAATTCAGTCCGTCGACAAAAAAAAAAAAAAACAACCAAGCACCGCAACCCAAACAGAAACAATGCTTTTGCAAGGGAGCAAACACCCCTGCACTCCTCTTGCTAATTATATATACCAACTTGAAGATGACACTACAGTGGGGAAAAAGGACAAATTCCCTGATCTCCACTGTACTGCAGTCTGTCAGAACAGTTTGATGGATTGAATTGTCGATCATATGGTTTTGACTGTATGGGTTTCGACAATTTGGCCATTTAATACTTTGAAACAGACCCACTTCTTTTAGTAGTTACCTTTCCTATGCATAAACACCAAAATGAAAATATAATTTTATTGCCTTGAAAATAATATAGACTCTGCAATTCAAATAGAATAATGCTTATAGCAAATTTTGCAGAGGCCATAGCTTTGCTTAATATCCGCATGGTCTCACTGCCTCAGAGTAAAGACAACTTTTGTTTACGTGGATGGCAAATTTTCATGCATCTTAAAGTGCAATGTCAGAGCTTGCAGATATACAGCACACAGTGTGAGCACATAATCCAACAGTGGGATGAATGAGGCATGGGGAGAGACAGGGCACTGGCCACGTCACAAAGGCTTTGTTCCATTCATTCATTCTCAAGATACATAGTTTAAGCTATTTTGGGGTCACTGGAACTCCTAGCCTCATCTGGCATCCAGTGTGAACATGGAAGTGAAACTAGTTGTAAAATGGGATACCAGGTCATTACTGTATGCATGTTTAGACTCAGGGCAATAACACCTATGGTAACTTGCAAGATCACTAGTTCATCTATGGCGCATCCTTCATTTTGGTGAGGGAAACTACACCCCTCGGCAAAAACCCAGATGCATGCTGTCAAGATGCACAGTTTTGACAATATGCCATTTGCATAATTTTACTAGCTGACTATATGCAGCTTCATTATTTCATAGTCAAATATTCTTGTCATTCATGCCCAAAATAACAATTAAATGACTATTATTTCTGATAACACAGTAAAGAGATTCCTGCTTCAAGTGCACCTTCGTGATTTTAGATTTTTCTCAGCTCTGATTAGAAGGTTAACTTTCACTCTTTCTCTGACAAAGGTTCAATTTTAACAGCATAGCAGACTGCATAAATGAGAGCTCTACTTTTTTCAAAATATCCCACAAGTTTTGTGGGCTACCTGTAAAATCCATCACAAGTGTACAGACCTTACACCGACACTTAATATGTTGCCATGAACATCTGGTTATGCTCATTTCTATTTAAACAAAATCATAGGTAAACTCTATGCTAGCCTATGTGCTAATTTTAACTAAATACTGAACCTCAAGTCAACAAGTTAAACTTCTAAATGCATCAATAAATTATCTGCACTACTGTGCATATCTTGATAATTGTACTGAAATGTACAGATATACAATGGTATTAAGATTAGTCACTTGTATATCTGATTAGTTATTTTATAAATGAAAAGGTTTTCCTGCTTTAGGCAAGTAAAATATGTCATCACAAGATATGATGTAAACACTCCGGTACCATTTTAACAGACTTCAATATGATGTGTTATCTGGCCTTCAAAAGGTTGCAGCCAAACATGCCTTCCTGGATGAGTTTAGGTTCAAAGGTAGGTACTAGTCCTAAGTAAGCCTAGCCAACAAGGTTCCCTGGCTTATGCCACCCAAGAAAGTTATTTTCCTGTGCCCCTGTCAAGTAGAGCCACAGAGGTGATCACCAGGGTGCATTTCCTATTTCCCATCCACTCATCAAGATTTTTCTTGAAGAGTGCTAATGAGGAACTTTGCTTGACATAGATGGGTAGCTTGTTCCAGAGTATGGGAAGTCTCTGGGACAGGAATCTATCTCTCCAGCATGTCCTGCTTATTGTGGTGACGAGGTTTAGGTCCCTAGAACATGTAGCTTGGAGTGAATGGGATTTCTTTGGGTGCAGCATGTCCAAAAGCTCTGGGTTTGACATAGCTTTATATGTTGGACAGAGATCACCTTGGAGTAGGCGATATGCTATGGAGTAAAGCTGGAGTTTTTTAAGATGGTCAGTGTAGGGCATCTGTTTGAGGCCAGTAATCCTCTTTGTAAGATACTTCTGTGGCCTTTCCAGCTGCTGCATATGTCTTGTGAGGTACATTCCAAAAGGGGTGTTTTACTCTATAATGGGTCTAATGATTGTCGAGTAGAGGGGAACAATGACCTCTTTTTTTTCATGGATGAGAACCCTTTTGTAATGAGGTGTGCCACGTAGGAGGATTTCGTGACTACTGTGGCGATGTGATTATCAAAGGAGAGACTACTGTCCACCTGGGTCCCAAGGTCTCTCATCACACATTCGGCATTAAGTAGATTGCCGGCTATGTAGTAGTTCATGGGTACAAAATTTTACCAAAGGCGATGATAATGCACTTTTTGGCGTTGAGCTTGAGGCCATGGCTCTGACACCAGGTATCTGTCTCAGTGAGGCCAAAGGCCTTCTGTGTTGGCCTGTACTTCAGAGAAGTAGATACCAAACAGGAGAGGTCCCAGGACTGAATCCTGTGGTACTCCACTTGTCACTGGTTTGAAGTCAGATTTGGAGTCTGCAACTTCTACAGTGTGGGTTCTGTCAGTGAGCCAATTGGCAACCCATCTTGTGACGTAAGGATTTATACCTAGTGTAGTGAGTTTATCTATAATTCCAGAATGGGGGATGGTGTCTAAAGCCTTGGCGAGGTCAAGATAGGCTGTGTGAACCACCTTACCCTCATCTACAGCTTTAGTGACTGCCTCAAAGAAGTTGATCAGGTTCAGGAGGCATGATCTGCCTTTCACAAACCCGAACTGGGTGGGGTCCAGAGTTTGGAGGTTACCAGTGTCTTTGTTTCAGTTCCATGATGATACGTTCCATGGCCTTACAGACCAGGCTCATCCGGCTAATAGGGCGATAGTTCCTAGGATCAGTGGTGGCTCCCCCTTTGGAGTGGGATAACTGTTGCTGTGCGCCATTCAGTGGGCACAAAGCCTGATGTGAGGCTATGACTGAACATGGTGCTTAGGTGGGGAGCCAGTTCGTTCTGAAGTTCATGTAAAACATAGCCTGTGATGTTGTCCAGTCCCATGGATGCTGTGTTTTTGGCTTTAGAGATTGCAGCTTTTACCTGCGTAATTGTGATTACAGGGACTCTGCATTCTTCCTGTATAGATATGGGCCCTTTAGGGGGTGAGAGGGGGGTAAAGTTAGCACTGAACCTGTCTGCCAGGATGTTGGAAATATCAGTTGGTTCTGTAATTTTCATGCCGTTGTGCTGGAACTCAGAGCAGATCTGGGTGATACCACTGAGATTCCTGACATAGCTATAGAATGCTTTGTGGTTGTCATTACAATCAGTGGTGATTTTGTTTTCATAGCTAGCTTTAGAGGATCTTATAAGGGATCTTAGCTTCTTACTGAGGTTGACCAGGGAGCTCCTCCACTCATGGTATTTTACTCTCTTTTGCAACAGTTTCTTCCTTCAGTTGTACAGTTTGTTTATGGCAGGGGACCACCAGATTGGCTTCCTTTTGTTGGAGGATAGCATCTTGGCTCTGTTCGGGATAGCATGATCCATGCACTCATGTAAGTGCTTATAGAGTGCATTTATGTAGGATTCAGCAGTCGTAGCTGCATTGTCTGTCTGCAATGGTGTCATGAAGTTCGCCACTTCTGTCTTAAGAAGCATGAAGTTGTCTTTGGAGAAATTTTTTACCGTGGTTTCCCTAATGAGTGGTGGAGGTGGGATGTGGATATCTAGGGTGATTATCTTATGGTCGGATCTAACCAATAAGGAGTTGATTTCACGTGTGGAACACCTGTCACTCATGTTGGTAATGACTAGGTCTAGGATATATTTGTCCCTGGTGGGGGTGTGGATAAGTTGATCCAGGGCATTGGAATTTATGAATTCCAGAAAGCGTTGAGTGAAGGAGTTGGTACATGAGTAGTTTTCCCAGTTAATGGTGGGGTAGTTGAAATCGCCCATTATTAAGGTGTTTGGCTGAACCCTAGTACTTTCCAGTATACCAAGAAAAGGAGTGGGAATCCTGGGGCATGGTGGGGGATCTGTAGCGAGCTACAATTTGGTTTGCAGTTTTGCCCAGAGTTTGTTGCACTTGAATAACCTCTGATGCATTATGCTGAGCAACTAGCCTGGAGGTGTGGATATCCTTAATGAATATGGACACACCTCTGCCTTTGGTGTTTGGTCCCGGTTAGATGGCTGAAAAGTGTGTTATGAGTTGTAGCTTGGTAATGCAGGGGTGCACTCTGGAGCCTTGAACCAGGTCTCAGTCACTGCACAGCTGTCAATGTTCTCCATTTTAAGGAGTGCCTTGAGAGAGTGCATTTTGAGATTTAGACTTCTAGCAATGAGTAACATAACCCTCAGTTTTTGCTTGCCTGTTCCTGTCATGGTGGTGAATTTGTCATGTGAACCTTGCCTAAAAAAGGCACTATAGGGGGTGGCAAGAGCCTTAGCCAGTATCTGGAATCCCAGGGGTGACAGGTGCAGGCCATCTCTTGTTCCTCAAGTGTCCATTTTTTCACTCCACCTTCTCAATATTAGAAGCCATGCCCCATTACTTACACAATATACCTTTGTAAACCCATACCATTATCATATCTGAAAACGTTCCAAGCAATATCCCAGCAAAAGCCATTAGTACAATAAAATGCCTCCAGCTGTTGCTTCCATTGACTGACGACCTCTGTACCAAATTCCTGGCAACAACACTGCACCCATCCAGTTCTCTGGTCTGCCTAATCACCTCCAGAGTCAGTTCTTCCATTACCAGAAATAGCTTACAAAATAATATTCCATTAACTGGATGCCAAAAAAACTCCTCTGCATATTTAATGTTAATGAAACCGTGTGACATGACTGAAAGGTTAATAATTTCCAATCTTGGATGAGAGATTAATTTTCCCCAGAAATGCTATTAAGGAATAGCAGTCTGCTGTGGGGTGAATCATAAGTGGGTTACCTAGAACTACCTAACTTAAGATTAATAACAATACACTGAAAAAATAACCTGTTGACTCGGGGTGTGTAAAAGTAACCTTTCCAAGAAGGCATATGCCGTTCTGTGGCAGCACACACTGATATAAAAAAAAACAGACAAGTTTATTAGCTACATGGCACTAAACCACATGCAACTTAAAGCATGCTTTATGTAAAATAAAATTTTTAGGAACCCCTCTACTAAATGCGAGGGGTTTTAAGAACTGACCTGCACTAGTTTAGTTTTCGGAGATTTTGAAATGTATGTAGCTGTGCATAGTTAAACAAGTGAACTAATGCAGGCGGTAATTTTTGGATTATTTTCTTTACAACGTAAGCAAAAAATATAGAAAACATTTATTAGTTTAAGTAGTAAATAATAAGAGATTTAACAGTGGGGACATTAAAAAGTCCTAATGTTTATCTCCCACTGTTCAAACAATGTAATTTTCATTACTGTATTTACTGCACTGCATGCAGTAACTGGTTAAACACATTGAATGATCTGCATTGTATAACCGATAACTATATAATTTATGCATTGCTATTATCCAGATCTGCTAATACTGCAGTGCTAAATATTAACCAGATTTAATTATGCAGTTAACTAACCACACAATCTTAACTTTGAAATTTGTTATACGTTCTATCAAATGAACCAGAGATAAAAATTTCATAGAGAAAAAGTGCATATTTTTATCTAAAACATTAGATAAACATCAAAACACATTTTACTGAAAATGGCACAAATATGTATATGCATATATTTAGTATAATTTATGCACACTATAATATGTAATTCACATGTATTAATATAGTTATATGATAAAATGAGAGCTTTATTCTCAGATATAGAAAAAAAAACTACTTTGAAAAAGTGAAATACATTTTCTATAACATCCTGACTTTACACATGCAGTACAGCATGAAATACAATATGGAGGACTGAGCCCTTAGGCTGGTGTCAAAGAAGCATACAG
>NC_056745.1:619790920-619850920 GCF_019279795.1 Protopterus annectens
AGAAAGTTAGGAACTTAGAGCAATTGTCTAGCGACAAACCTGTACAAAAATGCATACACTTTCTAAAACTTTTTGAATTTACTGCCTAAAATAATACTTATCTAAAAAAACAATGCAGAAAAACTAGCGAGCACCATTTGAAGCAGGGGAACCAAAGTACACAGTGTATTATATCACAGGAAGCAAAACAGGACTGGAATACAGGTTTGCAGGTATTTTTAAGTAACTCAATATCATGGGTGGGATTGTGATTACGTCGTGAGTGATGTCACAAAAATGGGAGGTGATTTCCCAAGTAAGTGACAGTGTTTGAGCTTCAGTCCGAGGCAGAAATCCAGTTTAAGAAACGAGCCAGTTCCCCTTTAATATGAGACCTTTGGCTGACTAACATCTACCTGAAATCAGCTGGACGTACAAGTTAATTTAAGTACACTTTTATCTGCTCTTTTGCATGTAGTACTGCATTTAATTAATTTATTTGTGTTTTTCACTGAATATTAACTCAACTGAAGTTGTGGCCGTCTCTCAACAGAGTACGTTTTAGAATTTCTGTGTAGCTGTTCATAGCAGTGGGGGGGGGGGGGTAGTTTCAGCTCATCACTGACATTCTTGCCTTATATAAGTGGTACATTTGCAGTTATCTCTGCTTAATATCAGAGCTTTGGCCGGCTAACATCTACCTGAAATCAGCTGGACATATAATTGAATTTAAGTACACTTTTGTCTGCTCTTTTCATGTAGTACTGTATTTAATATATTTATTTATGTTTTTCACTGAATATTAACTCAACTGAAGTTGTGGCTGTCTCTCTACAGTCAATTCCCCACCCACCCTCCCTGGTCTTGTTTTGGTGTTAATGTTGGTGGCTTTGAAATTGCCTGCCCCTCCTGTAGATTTGTATTTGGATACTCCTTCTGGGCCCATCTCATTTGCTCTCTCAACTGAGTGCAGTGAGATCATATTCTGATTTCAGCACTCCTACTCTGTACGAAGAGAGCATTTGGGAAGGGCAACCTATGTAGCATCTTAATCCTGCTCTGTTCCCTCCTTAAAAAAAAAAAAATATATATATATATATATATATATATATATTATTCAGCTGCTCTTACTGTAACTGTCTTAGTTGCTCTTCTGTATGCTGTTATCTGTTCAATCGCTCTTACTCTGCACTTATTACTGCTTGGTAGTAGCCTTCTAATTTACTGCCTTCTGCACTTGTTTTTTAGTCATTTGTTAATTTAATTGCATTTATTTGAACTGTATTTGCCGTAGTGTTGCTACACACTCGGGTGTGCTGGCCTGCACTACAATTTGAATTGTATTTACTGCTGTTTTAGCCACTTTCCTGTAACAAAAAAAAATTGTAAGCTTGTTTCCTGCCTTTCCTGTAACTAGTCAAGTCCAGATACAGACTTGCTGTATCCAGGACTGTTGGTAAGTTTCTGAGCCCCCCAAGTTTTTCTGTGGTAAGCACTAGGTAGCCTATCTACCATGGGAAGGTGGGTTTTGGCTCTGAAATTGTAGTTCATTGGCCGTTTGGGCAGTTTTTCCATCTCTTTCTACTTTCTGGTTAAAAGCCAGTTTTGCGTTTGGTCCCCGCCTTTCTATAACTAGTGTAGTCCAGGTACAGATTTGCTGTAGCCATGACTGTTGGTAAGCTTCTGAGCCCCCCCCCCAAGCCCTTCTGTGTTGGAGAGAAGCCTTCTAGCTTATCAGTGGGAGTGGTAAGCACTAGATAACCTATCTACCACAGGAGGAGTGGTTTCTGGCCCAGAAATTATAATTTATTGGCCGTTTGGGAAGCTTTTTCATCTCTTTCAACCTTCTGATTTAAAAGTCTGTGTTTGCACTTGTTTCCTGCCTTCCCTGTTACTAGTCTAGCCCAGGTACAGATTTGCTGTATCCAGGACTCTTTGTAAGCTTCTGAGCCCCCCAAGCCTTTCCGTGTTGGAGGGAAGCCTTCTAGCTTATCAGTGGGAGTGGTAAGCATCAGGTAGCCTATCTACCACAAGATGAGTGGTCCCTGGCCCAGAAATTGTAGCTACTGGCTGTTTGAGCAGTTTTTTCCATCTCTTTCAACTTTCTGGTTTGAAAGCCGCACTTGTGCCTGTTTCCCGCCTTTCCTATAACTAGCCTAGTCCGGTTACAGAGTTGCTGTATCCAGGATTGTTAGTAAGCTTCTTAGCCCCCCAAGCCTTTTTGTGTTGGAGGGAAGCCTTCTAGCTTATCAGTGGGAGTGGTAAGCACTAGGTAGCCTATCCTCCATGGGAATAGTGAGTTTTGGCCCAGAAATTGTAGTTTATTTGGCTGTTTAGGCATTTTTCCATCTCTTTCAACTTGCTGGCTTAAAAGCCTACATTTGTACTTGTTCCCCACCTTTCCTGTAACTAGTCTAGTCCAGGTACATATTTGCTGTATCCAGGACTCTTTGTAAGCTTCTGAACCACCCATGCCTTTCTGTGTTGGAGGGAAGCCTTCTAGCTTATCAGTGGGAGTGGTAAGCATTAGGTATCCTATCTACCTCAAGAGGAGTAGTTCCTGGCCCAGAAATTGTAGCTATTGGCCATTTGGGCAGGTTTTTTTCCATCTCTTTCAACGTTCTGATTTAAAAGCCACACTTGTGCTTGTTTCCCACCTTTCCTGTAACTAGCCTAGTCCAGATATAGAGTTGCTGTATCCAGGACTGTTGGTAAGCTTCTGAGCCCCACAAGCTTTTCTGTGTTTGAAGAAAGGCGTCTAGCTTATCAGTGGGAGTGGTAAATACTAGGTAGCCTGTCTACGATGAGAGGAGAGGTTCTTGGCCCAGAAATTGTAGTTTATTGACCATTTGGACAGTTTGTCCATCTCTTTCAACTTTCTGGTTTAAAAGACCACATCTGCGCTTGTTTCCCATCTTTCCTGTAACTAACCTACTGGGTAGCACTAAAAAGCCTTAAACTGATACAAGCCTTCTAGCTTAGAAGAGAGACTTTGGAGTGATTAAGTATCAGTTTTCTGTACTTTCTTGCTGTACTTAACTGTTTTTCACCTAAACCCAGATTTTCCGGCATTTCTTGTGATTTAAAAGCTTGTTTTTTTCACATATTGTACTTATTTGACTGCCTACACTCTTAGAAAGTTGTTTTTTGTTTAAATAATTTGTTTAACTGTTGTAGGCTACACACTAAAGTGTGATAGCCTTTTCTGATCGTTTGTAGTCGTTTAAAGCTGTTTTAAGTGTATTTTTTACTGTTTTTGCCTTATCGTTTCAAAAAACAAAAGAAACCAAAAAAATTCCTTGTTTCCCACATTTCTAAGCTAGTATAGTCCATTTTTCAGGCTAGTGCTGAATTCAGGGCTGTTATGCTAGTTTATGAGTTGGCCATACTTTACTTGGATAGAAGGAAGTTTCTCTGTTCACCTGTGAAAGAGGGGAGCTTTGAGCAACCTATCTGTCCCTGGAGGAGTGGTTCCAGCCCAGAAGTTAGTAGTTTATTGTCCATTTTGGGCTAATTTCTATCTTTTTCATTTCCCTACTATAAAAAACGAGTTTGTACGGTTTTGCACACCGGGCAGTGACGGTTAGCTATGGTTAAATTATTCCTGGCTCCACTAAGTCTCCTCTTCAGTTTTTCCCTTGAAACTAGTCTAACACTCAACCTAAGCACTCAAAAAGCATCTTACAGCCCAGCACTTACTCAGACCTAATAGCAAGCACTAATATAGCCTGACATTGATTGCCCAGCAGGGCAAGGCTCTTTATTCACCCCTCACCAAACAAGCCACTAAGCAGCTCACCCTACTATTCAGGCATGACCAAAGGGCAACTTCAGGTGCACTCTCCAGTCCAGCTGGTGAATCTGGGTATCCTGAGGCAATGTTACAACTGCCTCATGTACACAGACAACCCTCTCCTCCTACCACAAAACACTAACATATGCGAGAGATGCAATTATACAGCCAAACTGGAAGCTAAGCTGTCTCCACCCAAGACTGGAACATACAGTCAAGAGGAGAAGGTTAACACTTGCACCATACCTCCAGCCACACACAGACTTACTAAAACAGCACTGACAAAAAATACACATAAATACACAAAATCATACTCGGCAGCTCAAATAAACACCTGCAAAAGCATCAGAGACCTCCAAAGCAGACATCCAAACAACCTGCACTTCCCGTCACAAACCAGACAACACATAAAACACAAAATCAGTGTGCCGCACAATCACAGCCCTTAAGGTGAAATAACATACCTAACACACTAGTAATAGGTGACTCTATAGTCGGGCACACTGACGTATCACTCACTAGGCTGGACAAGCATAAGATTACTGTTATCTGCCTGTCTGGAGCCAGAATCCGCCACATAACACAAGCACTCAGGTCACTCCAGAACAAGTACAAATATGACTTTGTCATTGTTCATGTTGGTGTGAATGACCTGAGACGTACCTCCATGGACTACATGAAAAGAGACATGGAAGACCTCTCTGATCATGCAGCCCAGGCTGGTATGACCCTGACCCTGAGAAGTATCCTGCCCTCACCAAGAATGATACCTCAGTATAAAAAAAAAATGATCAATTTCAACAATTGGCTAAGCTTCTGGTATCATTCAAAGGGGATCCAGTGTCTGTCAGCCTGGGACGACATGCTCGACAAGCCGTGTTGCTTCACAAGAGACGGCTTGCACCTGTCACCCTAGGCTTTTGAATACTGGCCAAGGCTCTTGCTGCCCCCATAATGCCTTTTTTTAGGCAAGGCTTGAAAGTCAAACCCACCTCCGTAAATAGCACAAGTAACAAAAAACTGAGGGTTATGCTACTCAGTGCCAGGAGTTTAAATCTCAAAATGCACGCACTCGAAGCACTCCTCAGTATGGAGAACGTCGACATCTGTGCAGTAACTGAAACCTGCTTCAAGGCTCCAGAGAGCACCCCAGCACTACCGGGCTGCAACTCATACCACACGTTTCGGTCACAGAACATGGACCAAAACAGAAAAGGAGGGGGTGTATCCATATTCATCAAGGATACCTACACCTCCAGGTTAGTGGCGCAGCATGATACCTCTGAGATCATCCATGTGCAACTAACATCGGGCAAATCTGCAATGCAAATTGTGGCCTGCTACAGATCACCCTCCATGACCCAGGACCACCACTCCACCTTTCTGGAGACACTGGAAAACATAAAGGTCCTACCAAACACACTGATATCGGGTGATTTCAATTACCCTACCATTCTCTGGGAAAACTACTCGAGTACAAATTCCCAGGCCCAGTGCTTCCTGAAATTCATCAACTCAAATGCCCTGGATGAGCTGATAAACTCCCCTACCAGAGGTGAAAACATATTGGACCTGGTCATCACCAACATGGGCGACAGGTGTTCCACACCGGAGGTCAACTCGTCACTGGTTAGATCAGACCATAAACTAATCACTCTGGAAGCCCACACCCCACCACCACCCCCAACTAAGGAAACCACAGTAAAAAACGTTTCTAAAGCAAACTTCACCTTACTTAAGACAGAGGTGGTAAGTTTCACAGCCCCCACGCTAAAGGATAACGCTGCCCAAGATGCAGAAACCTTTACAAATGCACTCTATGAGCACCTACAAGGATGCATGGATCGTGCCATCCCTAGCAGAACCAAGACTCACTCCTCTAAGGGAAGGAAACCAGTTTGGTGGACCCCTGCAATAAACAGGCTATACAATAGAAGGAGGAAACTAATTCAGAAAAAAAGCAAATCCCAAGAAGAAAAGACATCCCTGATCAGTATCAGTAAGAAACTAAGGTCCCTCATGAAATCATCCAAGCCAAGGATTCAAAAGATAACCATAAAGCCTTTTTTAGCTATGTTAAGAATCTAAGTGGCAACTCGCATATATGCACTGAACTAGTGCAAAATAGCACAAAATATACTGAACCTACTGATATTGCCAACATCCTGGCAGATAGATTCAGTGCAAACTTCACCCCCCTCTCACCTCCAAAAGGGCCCACAAAAATACCGGAAAAGTGTAGTGTCCCAAAAATTACAGACTCACAGGTGAAAACAGCCCTTTCAAAAGCCAAAAACACAGCGTCAATGGGACCAGATGGTGTCCCAGGCTGCGTCTTGCACGAACTACAGAATGAACTAACCCCCCACGTAAACACGCGGTTCAACCTCAGCCTCTCCACAGGTTAAGTGCCCATAGAATGGTGCACAGCAATGGTTATTCCTCTCCACAAAGGAGGGGCCACAACTGACCCTGGTAACTATCGCCCCATAAGCCTGACTAGCCTAGTCTGCAAGGCTGTGGAGCGCATCATCATGGAATTCATTAACAAAGACATTGGGAACCTCCAAACACTTGACCTGACCCATTTCACCTTTGTTATGGGCAGATCATGCCTACTAAACCTGGTTGACTTCTTCGAGACAGTCACCAAGGCCATAGACGAGGGAAAGGTGGTTTACACAGCCTACCTTGAGGCTTTCGACACCATTCCCCACTCGGGTATTACAGAAAAACTCACCAGCCTCACCACCCCTAAATGACGAGATGGGTTGCCAACTGGCTTACAGACAGAACTCACACGGCAAGAGTAGCGGGCTCCAGGTCCGACTCTAAACCAGTCACAAGTGGTGTCCCGCAAGGCTCAGTCCTGGGACCCCTACTGTTTGGCATATACTTCTCAGAAGTACAGGCAAACACAGGAGGACTATGGCTAACCAAGTTTGCTGATGACTGCAAACTGGGAGCCATAACTGACTCTCCGGCTGACACGGACATCCTCCAAAAGGACTTTACTGAGACGGACACCTGGTGTCAAAGTCATGGCCTCAAGCTAAATGCCAAAAAATGTATATTCATCCCATTTGGGAAAAACAAAACACCCACGAATTACCACATAGGTGTCAGCCCCCTTAATACAGAAGAGGTAATAAGAGATCTGAGGACCCAGGTAGATAGTAATCTCTCCTTTGACAATCATATTGCCAAAGTAGTTAGCAAATCCTTCTATGTGGCCCATCTAATTACTAAAGGGTTCACATCTAGAAATAAAGAGGTTATAGTGCCCTTCTACTCATCAATCATTAGACCCATCATAGAGTACAATGCCCCATTTGGGATGTACCTCACAAGACACTTCCAACAGCTGGAAAGACCACAAAAGCACCTCACCAAAAGGATTACTGGCCTCAAACATATGTCCTATGCAGCCTGACTGAAATAACTCCAGCTCTACTCAGTAGCATATCGCTTACTCAGAGGTGATCTGTGCCTGACTTACAAAGCCATGTCCAGCTCAGAATTGATGGACATGCTCCACCTAAAGAAATCCAAGTCACTGCGAGCCACGCACTCTAGTGAGCTAAACCTCACCACAACAATAAATAGAACATGCTGGAGGGACAGATTCCTGTCACAGAGACTCCTCATGCTTTGGAACAAAATTACAAATTACATCAGGCAGAGCCCCTCACTAACACTCTTCAAGAGAAACCTTGACGAGTGGATGGGTAACAGAAAATACACCCCTGGGATCACTTCATTGGCTCTGCTTGACAGAGGATCAGTTAATTAGTCAATGGGGTGGCGAAAGCCGACACACTCTGGCTAGGCTTATAAATGTCCTCAGGCAGATAGCCTAGTACCTACCTATGAACCTAATAAGGATTGATAAATGTGATGCCCCATCAGGGTACACATGTATGTTTCCATCATTCCTCCCCTTCCCTGCCATAGACCTCATTGTGCCCTAACACTGCAAGCTAACACAGTGGATATTAGTAGCAATCACACTGTGGTAGCTTGACTCCACCATTGGAGGACATAATTCATTACTCCCAAAAAGCATCCAGAGTACATGGCTTCTCATTTTACCTCTCATGACCTACGCCATACTATTAAGCTGCAGTAATTTCTCACCATGTTCCCCCCATCTGTGCTGGTGATGGCTGTGCTTTGCCCAAACCCTAACTGTCTGGACATGGTGATATCTGATGCATGTAACGACCAGTCCATGCACATAGACTTGATGTGGTAATACATACATAATTTTGTTTTGTGCTGTCTGTGTTGTGTATCAGATGACATTTTTAGTGAGTGCTGCAATACAGTGCACCTGCCTCTGACACAAATATGGTACTTTTGCTCCTTGTTCTTCCCTTAACTTATCACCCTACTCTTCTGCTGTTACGTCTGGTATGGAAGGTCTTGCATTGATGATTACCCATTGCTTCAGTTGTTTGTGCAGTACTGTGGTATGTAGCATGACACACACAACAAAGGTCTTGTTGCATATGTCTGAACTTTATTGCATTGCCCCACCTGAGGTGTCTAGACATTAGAAATATCCCTTCAGTAGTCTGAATATGTACACTATTTTATGGCCAGTTCTTGCATGGTCTAGGCATTTGCATATTGGTACTCATTAACCATGGCTTGAACACATATCCAATATCCTCTGCAACATACTTTATATGTGACCTTCTCCCTGCTTGCATGGTACATATCTGCATAGACATGTCTATTTAGCACATTATGTGTGCATCTATCAACCAGGTAAACCTGTAGAAACTCCCCTTACAGAAACATTTGGAATAGGCTAGACGTTTGCCAAATGTGTGAATCTTGTGAATTGCCCAGATTGTACACAAATATTACACGGGCTGCCACGGTGGTGCAGTGGTTAGCATTGTCGCCTCACAGCAAGAGGTTCTCCGGTTCGATCCTCGGCTGGGGTGCCTTCTGTGCGGAGTCTGCATGTCCTCCCTGTGGTCGTGTGGGTTTCCTCTGGGTGCTCCGGTTTCCTCCCACATCCCAAAGACATGTTGTAGGTGGATTGGACACTCCAAATTGGCCCTAGGTGTGAGTGTGTGCATGTGTGTTCCTTCAGTGGAAGGTTGGGCATCGGGCTGGCAACTAGACACCGTAAAACTCTACTGCAAATCACGAGCGGACAGGTGATCTGCTGTGGCGACCCCTAACCGGGAAAAGCCGAAAGAAGAAGAAGTACACAAATATTGCACATAATGCCTTGGGTGTTACAAACCATCTGTCAGTTCAGGGATTGGAAGCCCTTCCTGTTGGTTTATCAGAGACTCTCTGGACCAGGTTGGGGCTTGACAGCAACAGACTTGTAATCTTGCTCCCAGGACCTCAGGGAAATGGACTATAAATTAATAGAAGGGCCATATTATTTTAGTTCTCTTCTTTAGTGTCTTTGGGAACTAGATTGACTCCTCCATATGTTGTAGCATTATACTGAGGAACTAGTTTAGGATTCACAATATCCCTAAAATGAACCTATAGGTCATTGCAAGAGTAATGTAGCTAAGAACACTAGGTCTATATCCACAGGAAAAGGCATCCCATGCATTCCCCTTTATTCCTCTGCTCTTGGCTGACAAGGTTCATCTAGGTCACCTTATAGTCTCTCTGTTCACTCAGAAACGGTCCACAATCTATTGGTTTGTGAGATGGTGGCATGATATGTACCTCTCTGTTGGCATGGATGGCTGTAACAGTCAACACTGTGAGCAGTGATTCTGACAGCAGTTCCCAGTAAATGCTGCTCTTGCTATTTCTAGCATTACCCCCATTGTGCAGCATGACTCACTGCATTCCAAACTGGTATACGAAGCTGCCCAACACAAATGTCAGCATTTTATACACTTATAAATTATTCTGCTATTTTAAGTTTTTCATTTGAATAAAGTTTCTTGTTTTTATGTCATTATGCAGTCATTAACATTTGCTTTATGCCACACAAAGGTTTACCGACGACAGATTATAATGTGTGATTTGGGAGACAGCACATGGGTCCATGGCAAAAGAAGGTAAGGGGCACCAGTATACCATGGACTGATTTTTTTTCCCCATTTTATTTTAATCTTCAAGTAAAGAAATGTGTTCTACACTTAAAATAATAATATAAAGTAGAATAAACAGCCCACCGAACTCCTACATCAAAAAAGTTTCCTGTGTTGGATATGGAAATAGTGACTGGTTAAGTGTACTGATTTTTAGAAGGGCAGTGAACCATACCAATCAATTCACGCACTTTCTATACCTTGCCTGTGCAGAAAGATAGCAAATATTAAATATAACTGCAACCAGTGGCACATTATAATTTCTATAAAACCTGCAATAAAATTCTAAGCCTATTCTACTTCTAAAAGACTCAATTCATATAGATATTTTGATGCTGGTTTCATACACAACCTGTCACTACACCAGCAAGGTTTAGCAAAACATTAATTTTACTTAAAGGAGAACAATGCCCTGAAATTAAAATTTCTCATCTTTTTACCCTTTTAGTCCCTATGTTGCAATCCTACTTTTCTGCTGGTGTACTATGAAGGCTAAGCACTTAAACTATACCTCTCAAGGTCAGGAAATGCTGGCTGCTGTCAGCCTGATGTCATGTCACAATTGCTGCAAGAAAATGCAGTTTTCTTTTTGCTCTGTCCCCAAAGTGACATCAGTGCAACTGTTATTCCTGAACATACATAGACCTGACCACCATGTGATGTCATAAAGGCAGAGGGTTGTTTTTTTTTTTTTTCTTGAATGTCCTCATGGCTTTAAAAACACTTGCGGCATTTTAGGAACTTGTTTTCTCTGCCAACATTCCAGAGAGGATTTATTATTCTGTCAGAGCTCCTGAAACCATTACAGATTAGCTATTGAGTAGGAGGGAGCACTTTTTTCCTAAGGTAAAGTGTTTGCTTTCTAATATTACATTCTTACTAATCGCTCTTACATTTAAAGTATCAACAATTGCTGTTTTTATTTCCCTAAACTTCAGTTAATTTAGCTTCCTCTGCAACTTTTCTCTAACATTTCTGGATAAAGCCAAAACTAAAGGGGCTACAAAGCTCCACAATCATTTTTTAACTTGCAGGTATTTTTTAATTACTGGTATTGTTCTCTTTTTTTTTTTTCTTCAGTTATTGCATTTATCAGAGTTGCCATGACAGCAATAAGTAATGCTAATTTCTGAAGTGAGCACCAGATACAGTTGTTTACTAGAATCTGTCTTAGTGCTTAGTCCATCTGTTAATGGGAGCAAAAGCTTCTGGTCTTCAGGGACTGGTTTTCTCTTGCAGATATTTTTATTAAGAAGTGACAGGATGCTAGCAGTATCTGTGAGCAGTGTTAAGAATACACACTACCCACAGAAATGACATTCTTCTTTTTTTTCTTTCCAGTTATTGCAGTTATAGAGATTGTGATGGCTATGACTGACAGCAGTAAGTGCTGCTTGTTCCTGATGTAAGCACCAGAGATTATTGTCTACAAGAACCAATCTCGGTGCTTACACTAGCCTTTCATGGGAGCAAAGGCTTCTGATCTTTATGGACTGTTTCTTTCTCCAGGTGTTTTTATTTAAAAAGTGAAAGGAAGCTAAGTATATCTGTGGACAATGGTAACAGTACACACTGCTCACAAAAAGTATACCATTCAGACACACTGTCCTTTAAACACTACCAGCAGTGTTTTTGACTAAGTCCCATGAGAAATATGCACTGTTCACTGCATTTTAAAGTTAGAGTACTCCCCATGTTATTGTTAGTGCTTCTCCTACTCTTTTGCCAATACTGACTTCCTGCTTTTTTCTTTTTTATTTATTGAAGTAACACATACCTCTAATGACTAGCATTACTGACAATTCAGAAATTTTATGAGACTTGGCTAAAATAAGAGCAACGTGTAAGGCAGGTTTTTTTAAGTATGTAAAATATGTATATTTTTGTGATATTCTTTCACTGTCATCATCAGCTATCAGTAAAGGTGATACACTGAGGTGGAGTTTTATTTTTTAAGCTTTCATTTTATTTATTTATTCATTCTGTTACAGGGTAGAAGGTTGTGGGTGAAAGCAGATGATAGCTAAATGAGCAATGTTGAAGAATCATTCACTTGGTTTTCTAATGGAGCAGTATGTGAGCTTTTGAGCAGCAATATGAAATATATTACTGTCCCCATCAAGTGCTTCACTTTGTTCACAATTACATTTCTGCAGTGTGTGCGCATGTGATGGAAGCAGACTGTTTGATAAGGCAAAAAAGAAAAAGACAGTTACATAAGCACCTCTAAAATATCAGTCATGTGGCTCAATGGGGGCAGAGAATGCATCGATGAATTGAAGTACATTACAGTGGGACTTCACAGAGTTATTTTAATAGGAGTTTTATATCTTTGACTGAGAAGTTGACAGACCATTTGTATTTATTGATTTATTATTTTTAATAAGAGTTGTGTATATCACAGATATAAACACATTAACTGTAATTGTTGGGAGCTGTCTATAGAGGAAAATGACTAATTACTCTTTGTTCATTATCCTGGCTCTGCAGAATTATTGTGATATGTAGAAAGCAACTTGGAATACTTTAATATGTGGAACAATGCTGAATTATGCCATGACAACCATCTATTATCCCAACTAAACATCTGAGGTGCACAAAAGTAGATATAACCGCTTTTGGGGGTGGGAGCTGTATGTGGGTGGAAATAATTGACCCACTAGTCATTTGCTCAGTTTAAACAGTTACCAGTCTGATTTTGCAGAAGTAGTGTGTATTTCTGTGAACTAATATGCAATAATGTGTTACTGTGACATTTGCTTATTTTCTTAGCACAGTCTGATGTCTGAAGTGTACACCATAAAGTGCATGTAATTAATGGGTGTCGAGGTCATTTGTGGATATAAGTGACCCTGCTGTTTAATCACTGTTGGAACATTAGTCACTAATCTGGCATGACATAAGTACTGTGAAAGTGTTTCATACAATCAGTGAGTGAGTGTGTGTGTGTGTGTGTGTGTGTGTGTGTGTGTGTGTGTGTGTGTGTGTGTGTGTGTGTGTGTGCGTGCGCGTGCGTGTGTGTGCGTGTGTGTGTGTGTGTGTGTGTGTGTGTATCTGTCTGTGTTTGACAGCCATTGTGAACCTGTAAATTGTTTACTGGACCAAAGTAAGGAGGGATGGGGCAGGGAACACCATGGAAACAGCAATTAGACAATTCACTAATGGCCAACTCTTGCCTTCCAAGGAAACAGATGGCTTACAGGATGTCTAACCAAGTGTGGTGGATGCCTATTTCTTGTCCCTGTGGGGTATGAATGAGATGAAGGGGCACAGGAAGATAAGTCTGGGCAAATCCCAGAGAAGAACAATATTAAAGGATCACAACAGCCTGTATTCCTAAATTCCTCAGTCTTTAGTCATTTTTCTTCCCATTCTTCTGACAATGGAATGAAAAAAAAGTCAGACAAAGCACTTGCCATCTTTGATTCCACCACTTATTACCAGCTTATCAGTTTAAGTAGCATACAGCAACAATTAACCTCCATCCTTTGTGGAATGGCATCTCCACTGTGATGCACCAAATATCAGGGATAAAAACTGTGGTTAACCTTAGGTTAGAGTTTGAGGAGTGTCTCTGTCAGGGCAGACTTAATCATGCTGTATTAAATATCAGGTATATTGTCAGCTCTGACAGAATACAAAGTACATTTAGTTGTATAAAATACCCTCAATACAGTGTTCCTTTCTGATAACAGGGGGTTTATGGGTTTTAAGTGATTCAAGAATATTTGTACTTTTGTGCGAGCCTGTGCAGAAAATGTGCTATTATATTGGCAATGTCTGTAGGATCCGAACGGATGGTATATTTTTATCAAGTTTTGAGCAATGTTTGGTGTTATTTCTTAGTTTCCTAACATTCTTGAAGAAAGATATATAGGTTCATAGGTTCGTACTAGGCTATCTGCCCAAGGGCATTTATAAGCCTAGCCCAGAGTTTTTGTGGCTTTCGCCACCCCTTTAGTTTGAAGAAAACTATGCCCATTGTCTTGCTGTGCCTCTGTCAAGCAGAGACACTGAGGTAATCCCTGGGGTATATCTGTGATCTCCCATCCATTGGTCAAGATTTCTCTTGAACATGGCCAGCGAGGTGCTCTGCCTCACATGTACTGGGATTTTGTTCCACAGCATAGGGAGTCTTTGGGTGATGAATCTGTCCCTCCAGCATGTCCTATTAATGACCGTGTCAAGGTTTAAGTCTCCCGCCCTTGTAGTTCTGAGGGATCTAGATTTTTTGAGGTGAAGCATGTTCATCAAATCTGGGTTTGACATGGCCTTGTATGTCAGGCACAGGTCACCTCTGAGCAGGCGGTAAGCGACTGAATAGAGCTGAAGTTCTTTCAGTCGGGCAGCATAAGACATATTTTTGAGACCCTTTATCCTTTTGGTGAGGAACTTTTGGGGCCTTTCCAGCTGCTGCAGGTGTCGGGTCAGATACATTCCGAATGGAGCATTGTACTCAATCATTGGTCTGATGAGTGATGAGTACAGGGGGACGATGACCTCCCTTGATCTAGATGTGAATCCGTTCATGATCAGGAGGGCAATGTAGAAGGTCTTCCTAACTACTTTAGCAACGTGAGTGTCAAACGATAGGTTACTGTCAACCTGAGTCGCCAGATCTCTGATAACTTCTTCTGTGCTCAGTGGATTGCCACCTATATGGTAGCTAGGGGTAACCTTATTTTTCCCGAAGGGTATGACTATGCATTTCTTGGCGTTTAACTTTAGGCCATGGCTCTGGCACCAGTTATCCGTTTCTGTGAGACCCTTCTGAAGGATATCTGTGTCAGATGTGTTTTCGACTATGGCGCCTAGTTTGCAGTCATCTGCAAACTTTGTCAGCCATAACCCTCCTGTGTTTGCTTGTACTTCAGAAAAGTAGATGCCAAACAAGAGTGGGCCCAGGACTGAGCCCTGTGGGACCCCACTTGTGACAGGCTTTGAGTCTGACATGGCGCCAGCAACTCTGACCCTGTGGGTTCTGTCACTTAGCCAGTTTGCAACCCATCTTGTGATGTATGGGTTTACATTTAAGCTGATGAGTTTTTCGACGATACCTGAGTGGGGTATTGTGTCGAAAGCCTTTGCCAGGTCGAGGTAGGCTGTATGGACTGCCTTTCCTCATCAATGGCCTTGGTGACTGTTTCGAAAAAGTCGACCAAGTTTAAAAGGCATCATCTGCCTTTAACAAAGCCAAACTGGGTTGGATCCAAAGTCTGCAAGTTCCCTATGTCTTTATTTATGAGTTCCATTATGATCCTCTCCATGGCTTTGCAGATCAGGCTTGTCAAGCTGATGGGACGGTAATTTCCAGGGTCGGTGGAGGCACCGCCTTTGTGAAGTGGGACCACAGTTGCCGTGCGCCACTCCTTGGATACGTATCCTGAGGTGAGGCTAAGATTAAACAACTGTCCTAACTGCGGGTTTAATTCCTCGTTGAGTTTGTGGAGCACATAGCCGGGGACACCATCCGGTCCCATGGATGCTGTGTTTTTCACCTTAGAGAGAGCAGTTCTCACCTGGGCGTTAGAGATGTTTGGGGGGCTACAATCCTCTGGTATAGATATCTCTCCTTTGGGGAGGGGAGAAGTTTGCGCTGAACCTGTCAGCCAGTATATTGGCAATGTCTGTAGGTTCAGTAATTTTCACATCATTTTGAACTAATTCTGAGCATATCTGGGAGTTTCCTCCCAGGTTTCTAACATAGCTAAAGAAGGCCTTATGATTGTCTTTTGAGTCCTTAGCGATTTTTCTCTCAAAATTTGCCTTGGATGATTTTATGAGAGCTCTTAGTTTTTTACTTATAGTGATCAAAGGTGTCTTAACTTTTAAGGATTTTGCCCTATCTTGTAGTAGCTTCCTCCTTTTGTTGTAGAGCTTGTTTATGGCTGGGGTCCACCAGACTGGACGCTTGCCTTTGGTACAAAGAGTCTTTGTTTTGTTTGGGATTGCCTGATCCATGCAGTCCTGTAGGTGCTGGTAGAAGGCGTTTGTAAGTGATTCAGCGGCTTGGGTAATGTTTACCGCTGGCTCGGGGGCCTTAAAGGAGACCACACTAGTCTTTAGAAGTGTGAAGTCGGCTTTTGAGAAGTTCTTCACTGTGGTCTTTTTTATCTCAGGTGGGGGCGAGATGAGGACCTCCAGTGAGATTAGTTTATGATCTGATCTCACCAGTGAGGGGTATACTTCCGGTGTTGAACATTGTGATCCCATGTTCGTGATGATGAGGTCAAGTATGTTTTCGCCTCTTGTGGGGATGGTGACTAGTTGTTCCATGGCATTTGAGTTTATGAACTCCAGGAATCTTTGGGCTAGAGTGTTTGGGCTTGAGTAGTGATCCCAGTCTATATTAGGGTAGTTGAAGTCACCTAGTATGATGGTGTTTGGAGATACATTTATCCCTTCCAGTGTTTTCAGGAAGGCTATGTGAGTTTCCTGAGTTTGAGAGGGTGGCCTGTAACATGCTACAAATTGCAGAGCAGTTTTGCCTATGGTTAATTGCACCTGGATGGTCTCCGATGCATCGTGCGTTGCCACCAACCTTGAGGTATAGGTGTCCTTGATGAATATGGACACCCCCCCTCCTTTCTTGGTGTAGTCCGGATTTTGGGGCCGGAACGCATGGTATGAGGTAAAACCTGATAGTGCTGGGGTGCTCTCAGGAGCCTTGAACCAGGTTTCAGTCACAGCACAGACATCGATGTTCTCCATACTGAGAAGGACCTCGAAGTGCATCTTGAGGTTGAGACTTCTGGCATTGAGCAGCATTACCCTTAGTTTTTTTCTTTTTTGTGTTCTAGGGTGGTAGGTTTAGAATTTGAGCCTTGCCTAAAAAAGGCACTATAGGGGTGGCAAGAGCCTTTGCCAATATCCGAAAGCCCAGGGGTGACAGGTGCAAGCCGTCCCTTGCGAAGCAGCGTGGCTTGTCTAGCATGTCATCCCAGGCAGACAGACATTGGATCCCCTTTGAATGACACCAGAGTTTAAGCCAATTATTAAAGCTGATCATCTTATCTTCGTATTGTGGCATCATTCTTGGTGAAGGTAGGATACTGCTCAAGGTCAGGGTCATACCTGCCTGGGCTACATAATCAGAGAGCTCCTCAATGTCTCTTTTCATGTAGTCCAAGGAGGTACGTCTCAGGTCGTTTACACCAGCATGGACAATGACTGAGTCGTACTTGTACCTGCTGTTGAGAGACCTGAGTGCTTGCGTTATGTGGCGGATTCTAGCGCCCGACAGGCAGCTTACTGTGACCTTTTCCTTACTCAATCTGGTGAGTGGGACGTCAGTGTGTCTGACTATGGAGTCACCAATGATGAGTGTGTCTGGCATTGTGTTTTGCCTTAAGGGCTGTGACTGTTTAGCACACTGACTGTGTGGTCTATGTGTTGCATGTGTTGTGTCTTGAGGTGGTGGTTGTTTGGGTGTCTGCTTTGGTGGCCTCTGCTGTTTTGGTAGATTTTTGATCAGAGCCTCCGAGTATGTCTTTGTGTGTTTATGTGTAAGATTTGAGGTTTTGATAGTACTATGTGAGACTGGGTGTGTGGTACCCTTCTCCTCCTGTCTGGTCTTGCCAGTCTTATGTTGAGAGAGCTCGGCCTCCAGTTTGGCTGTATAGTTGCATCTCTCGCATGTATTTGTGTTTTGTGGGAGAAGGAGAGGGTTGTTCAGGTACATGAGGCAATTGTAACATTGCCTCAATATTCCCATGTTCACCAGCTGAGCAGGAGAGGACACTAGCAACTGATCCCTCGACATGCTAGAAGGAATAGATAAAAAGCTTACAAAAGACTCCGGGGGATGTGGGTTCTAGGCTGGTGGAGTACTATCTATAATACGAGTGCTTTATCAAGGTGAAAGTACTGTAGGAGCAAGTGCTAGGCTTTACAGATAGAGAATAGTCTACTTGGGAAACAAGTAGAGATGAACTTTTTAGTTATAGGATACGCTGGTTAGATCAGCAGTAAAGTTCGAGGAAGGTAGTTTTAAGGGAAAAATTGAAGAGTGGAATTTAGGTAGCCCGAATAGTTTAACCTTGTTTAACCGCCGCTGCTCTTGTGTGCAACAGTGGCAACTCCGCGCTAAAGCGCGCTAACGCGTGCTTTATAGCAGGGGGCTGGAAAAAACAGGAAATGACCCAAAATGGCCAACAAATTACTAGTTGCTGTCTCTAACCACTCCTCTGAGGACAAACAAGCAGCTCAGTACTCCCCACTCCCACTGGTGAGTAAAGAAACTACCTCTGGCCACACAAGAAAATGGAGGAACACAGGAACCAAATACAAAGCCCAGGGATCAGCAAAATCTGATCACTGGAACAACTAACTAGGAAAGTTTAGGAATGCAGAAGTATTTTTTTGGTTTTTTTGGGTTTTTTTGCACACAGACAGAAAAAATACAGTAAATGCTTTGTTTTTGACTAAATTGCTATCAAAGGCTGGTACACTTGAGTGTATTAGCCTGTTTGTTACTTTTAAGCAAAACTTTAGCCAACAAGTGCAATCAACAATTTAAGCACAGAAAAACAGGAAAATCAGGTAATAAAACAGTAATATAGGCACAAACAGTAGTCGAAAAGCACAAAAGATCGAAAAATGCAAAATAAAAAGTTTAAAAAATACTTATAATCAAGAAAGTTGCTTTTTCTGCTCTCTGCTGTCTTAGGGACTCTGCAGGGGACCACGAGGAGCTATGCCAAGTTCTCTAATGCCAGAAAAGCCCGCCAAAGCGTGCTTTATAGCAGGGGCTGGAAAAAACAGGAAATGACCCAAAATGGCCAACGAATTACTAGTTGCTGTCTCTAACCACTCCTCTGAGGACAAACAAGCAGCTCAGTACTCCCCACTCCCACTGGTGAGTAAAGAAACTACCTCTGGCCACACAAGAAAATGGAGGAACACAGGAACCAAATACAAAGCCCAGGGATCAGCAAAATCTGATCACTGGAACAACTAACTAGGAAAGTTTAGGAAAGCAGAAGTATTTTTTGTTTTTTTTGGGTTTTTTTGCACACAGACAGAAAAAATACAGTAAATGCTTTGTTTTCGACTAAATTGCTATCAAAGGCTGGTACACTTGAGTGTATTAGCCTGTTTGTTACTTTTAAGCAAAACTTTAGCCAACAAGTGCAATCAACAATTTAAGCACAGAAAAACAGGAAAATCAGGTAATAAAACAGTAATATAGGCAGAAACAGTAGTCGAAAAGCACAAAAGATCGAAAAATGCAAAATAAAAAGTTTAAAAAATACTTATAATCAAGAAAGTTGCTTTTTCTGCTCTCTGCTGTCTTAGGAACTCTGCAGGGGACCACGAGGAGCTATGCCAAGTTCTCTAATGCCAGAAAAGCTATTATAATTAATATAACTGTCCTTAGATTTATTCATGGGCTGCTTTAGTTGAACTAATAGTGTTTTTCAATTTTTAGTAAGATTTCTGGTAATGTTCTTGATATATGGGTGTTTCATGTAAGATTTCTGAGAATGTTCTTGATAAGATTTTTTTTCAGTATGCTGTATACTTAAGGAGTTTTTCCTTTTATTGGAAATTGTATTGATGTTGGAGAACCACCAAGGAGGTTTGTTTTTGAATATCCTATTAGTCAAATCTAATACGTTTCATTTAGTTTGATCTTATCCCATCATTAAACAGTTCCCTTTTCAGGTAGTGGAAAATGCCAGTGCTTCAGTGACTACAGATCCTGCTTGCATATCCAGCTGTCCACAGAAATTATCCATCATTGACTTGCTGGGACCAATTGTCACATCACTTAGAGTGCTTGATTGTGTACCCTAATAGCTTGCACCTAAGGCAGCCTCTTTTATCCCATCTAACCAGCGTTTGGTTTCTGGTGTGAATTCGGCACAGATTAAGTTGCAAATATATTAGCAGTATCTTTAGGATCACTGTGTGTAATGCCCTTATGAATTAGTTTAGGAACTTACTACATGTTATAATATCTGTGTGTGTGTATATATTATGTGGTGGCTGTGTTAGGGAGAAGTTTTTTTGTAAGATTATGTGTAAAATTGATGCCAGTGGCATGGTTAACACATATTAGTGAGGTGGCATGGTGAGGTGAATTGCTACTCTAATGTAATGTGTGAGAGTAGTCTCATGATAGCAAGGTAGCAACACAGTGATATGAGTAAATGATATGCTGCAAACAGTCTTCAAAAAACTGTGGTCTGTGTTTTGTCTGTCTGCCTTGAAAAAAGGGAAATGACTGATTAGTGTGTTTATGTTTGCCCAGTGTTCACTTTAGTGCAGCATGTGGGACCTGTAATTGAGAGAGCACCAATGTCTAGTTAAAGGAGACTGTCTAACTCTGTGCTCAGCATGGACATGATCCCATCCTTAATCTTTGAAGTGACAGATGTACAATAATTTCTTTTTAAGAACAGAGGTTTAGAGGGTAGTAGAGATGGGTAAGTCAGGGTTGCATTTTTCATAAGGAAATACCAAAAATAAATACGGGTGTTTTCATTTGACTTAAACTAATTCAACAGCGACGTGTTAAAATGATTGAATTACTGTGGCAATTTCCTTTTCCTTTCTTCACAATCAAGAATTAGAGGTGTACATAGAAGGTGTTTATCTTTTTCAGGTTTGGGTGTAGAAGCATACTGTACCTGAAAGCACAGGGCCATTGCATGATCACTGAAAAACAAAAAGTGATATGGCTTGTGGGGGGGGGGGGGTTCAGAGTAAGGGTCTAACAGCAGCTAATAAAAATATGTTTCTGTGGTTCTTTATCATTTTTTAATGTTTTTGATTAGTAAGAGCCCAATGTATTTTCTCCTGTTTGTGCTGAAAATGGTATATAGACCAGCTGCACAACACCAGCAAAAGCTGTCCCAGATAGCAGCCTGGTCAACTGAAAACCGGATGGCCAGTAGCTTATTGACCCAGAGCTGTTGGGCTTTATAATAGACGTACACTAATCAATAGAGGTACACAGACACTTCCCATAGGTAGAGTAGGTCAGGTCTTCAGCCTACTTATCAGCAAATACCCATGCCCACCTTTGGAGACAGTAGTCATAGTGACCAAATTAGCTAGAGTCAAATCTTATACCATCAAGTGGTTATCCCTGAGATGTTGTTCTCCTATCTTGACTATTGTGTATGTAGGTAATAGGGTCATTAAAAAAAAAAAAACAACATGCTTCCACTGATTCCCTTGTCGTGGAGGTTAAGTTTGTTGTGTATACACCCTGTGAAAGCTTGCTGCAACTGCCATTATGTGCCAGAAATTACAAAACCTTGCATCTTTTCAGACTACTGCTTAAGGAAAAGAATAATTTACTTCCAGGAAATGTGCTTCCACACAAATATGTGATCAACTCTCTATTTCTAACTCCTCTGAGTTTGCCTGCACTGATGGAGTACAGGGATAAAGCCTTAACTGTAGTACAAGTAACCAGGAACTTGAAGGCACAGATGTGGATAATTAGTATGACCATCCTCAGTGGGGAGCATGCTCAGACACACCTCTGCATTTCATTCCTAGTAGAGGCCAGAGATAGACAATGATTGATGGTCTACAAAGGGGGCAGGGCTTTGACTGAGTTACATGCAGAGCCATGGGCAGTGCACCATTAAGCCCACTGCATGCCAACTCCTTAGGTGACATGAGCATGCATGGTGGTTAGGTTTGGCACATAAATAAGAAAACATACTCCTTGGCAGCAGTGTTTGATTCTGACCCAGGTGCCTCAGTCTCTTCACCAACTCCACAATATGGGTTGGAATTGGGCCCTCAAGGACAGTAAGGCAGACCAGGTTGATGAGAAGTCCAGAGATCAGCAGATGGTCAGCTGTGAAGGGGGGGGGGGAGTATATCTCTGCGGTATGAAATGTCACACCTCTAGTAGTCTGCAAATATACTTACAGTCCATAGCATGTTCTGAAAAGTCCAGTTAAAAAGTAAAAGCCAGAAAATACAAATACATTGTGAAAGGTAAATGCTATTAATAGAGTAAAAACAGCAATGTTATCAGTAAGAATAATATTCAGTGCATTCACTGTCTGTATAAATACTGCAGTGTTTCTAACATATATATATACAAAATTGGATTTTCCTCTAGTTTCACAAACATTTCCTGTCATGGAAATAGTACAGTCTGAAACTAACAAGTTTAGTGTCACTTTATTACTTACTCATTTTGTTCATATCCCACCTAAAATTACTTAGTAAGTCATTCGCTTAAGGAAAGCCAGCTCTTGAAAATGTCATGAGGGGCTATGTATTGTACTTACAAGGATGTGTACAAAAAGGCACGTGTTTGAATCCTATTTGAACAGTTACTTAACTCATTTTGACAGTAGCAGTGTCACTATGGTATTTGCTCAAATCAGTGTAAAAATGGCCCTTGCTATGGCTTGTGCATGTGTGTGTGTGTGTGTCTATGTTATGGGAGGAGGGTGCTGCAGAGTTTCCAAGAGTAACAGTTTGGCTGTATTTTATTTCACTGTCCATTGCAGTCAAATATAATACAGTAACTAGCTGTCTTTGGTGGTCTAGGCAGGATGTGTCACAAATCGTCTGATTATTGGCACCATGGGCACAAGGAGTACTATTGTCACCTCACAAGGCTTGATTTTCTGGTTGAGTTGTTGGCTCTTTCCTTCTGTGTGGAGTCTTTATGTCGACTCTGTCTCTCTCTGTACATTTTATTCAGGTGCTGTGGTTTCCTTCAACACTCTGTAAAGTACTCCAGATGAATCTAAGTATTCCTCCACTTTGACTATAAACAAGTGCACATTGTAATAGTGAGTGTGTGAACTGGAATATGCAGCTACTTGAGTATTTGTTGTTTTCCACCACAATAGTTATCTGTTATTTATAATAAGGGTGGGTGGAGTACACTGAGCGCAACATCATAGTTCCTCTGATGGAGGTTTGATGCTTAACCCCTGTGTACACTTGTCTTTACTGAATGCTGTTTCCAGTACTCTTGTATGAACTGCATTCAGTGATTTATTTAGTTACACAGATGTTTGCTAAGCCACTTTCATAAGAGTTACAAACACCCAGTCCTTCAAGTTTACTAAGTTTTAGGATTAGCACCCAAAATATTATTTTTTCAACATTTATACAAAATATCAGCAAAAAAATATCTGTGGTATAGGACATGTGCAGAGTGTAAAAGTATCATTAACACTTGTGGACAGCTGCCCAAGTGAAGGAAGTGGTGCAAGTCTGCAGGACATTGCTGCCATATTTAGAAAGCACAGGTATCTGTTGCATTAGTGTTAAAATGTAGATAACACTATAAAGCTACCGAGGTATCAGTTTTACTTGTATCCATCTGCAGCAGGGTCATTTGGCAAGTATACTGGTGCCCACGTGTATATGATGCTCTGTCAGAAGAATATTAGGAACATTGGGACTACTGGTGCTTGAGTATAAATGGCAAAAGTTTTGGGATAGTAGTGTCTTAATTTAAACACTGTGTCTGTCCAGGTACAGAGGATACAGGCTTAAGTGACACTAATGCCTAATTGTGGAGAGGAAAAATATCTGGGGATGCCAGTACCAAAGTGAAAGAGAAAAATTACTGAGGCAGTGGTGTTTACACATAAAGAACATAACTAATATTTGTAGTAAAATATAGTGAGCAAACCTAGGTAATTTTTGGTCAGATCTTCTGTTCCATAGACAAACTAGGTAGGTAAATATACTGTTAACACTTTTTTGCATTCCTGATTAATGATGCTAAATTAATGAATGATGGGCAATTAATGAAGGTATGCTAAGCCTTTTGTCAATTTGTTAATGTATGGACAGTTTTTCAGCTGTGAATTTACAGCTCAATTATCACCTTCATATCCCATTGTAATGCTGTTGGAGCCTTTTATGCATCTTAGATAAGTTAGGAATTATCTGCCATGCCCACTGTGTTGCTGGGGGGGGGGGGGGGGGCATTGCTTATTTACTTTACATTTCTTTACTAGGAAATTCCGACTGGGCCAAAGACCCCTTTTCAGCAGAGGCCCGGGCGAAAAGCTTCATACAGAGAATTACAAATGACAGTATCTATCAATAAGAATTCTAATGAATGAAGTATTTTAACAGAAAATTAAAAAAATATATATTATATAAATAACAAGGATATATAAGGTGAATAAGCAGTGCAAAATAAAGACGTTGATGGTAAGGATATAAAAGTAGTTACACAGAAACAAATAAAAATAAAAGAACATATGATAATGTGAGTGACATGCAGTAGGGAACAGGAAAAAAGAAAAGATTAACAGTGAGGTAAAGGGTGACATAGAAATAGTCTTGTGAAGATGAACAGGGTTAAGTCCTAAATAACAGGAAGAAAGGGAAGAAACAGGGCTTGTAATAACACATAACGTTTCATAAAAAAGAACACTGGAAAAGATGGAAAGAGTGAGAATAAGACAGAGATGCCTTTAATAAAAAAACTTCACAGTAAAATAACAAATATAAATACTGGTAAGCGCTTTCAAGGTCTCACAACTGCTTCATCCGACCATTCAATAGCGAATACCAATTACACATTAAAAATAAAAATAACCAATCAAGAAGGGTCTAAAACACATAATAATTAATTATAAGATACACAATAATTTGACCTGGTTTACTTTTTTGTCATGTTTAATTTGTTTTTTAGCTAGATTATGTAATTGACGATAGTTGAGAAGTGACATTTCATTTTTCTTCTCATGGTGGTGGTGGTGGTGGTAACAGGCTTCATTTCTTAGTTTAAGGAGCTTCTTGGTCTCATTGGTGAGCTATGGTATATGTTTGAACTTAGTATGGAATTTTCTTAGGGGGGCTAAATTATTTAGGATATTGTTGAATTTATCATTAAAATACTGAACAGCCAAGCAAGGCGGAGGTGGTTACAAGGGAACCAGTTACATTTTTGCAGAAGTGTTTTAAATACATCAGGTGAAAAATTTTTTGTTGAGCATGTATTTGTAAACAATGTTTTTAGGAGGACAAGTACATTGTCTAATTAGATAGGTGGGTCGGTGATCGCTTAGGCTGTCACGGAGACAGCTGGATTGGTAGTAGAGGGAAGGTGCATTTGTGAGGGTCCAATCCAGTATTGATTGTTTTTTACTGTGCTTGTCAGTCCTGGTTGGAGATTGTATCATTTGGCAGAAAACATATAGATTAATAAAATCAGATGAGTTGTCGAAGATGCAGGTTGACCAATCTAGGTTAAAATCTCCCATTATAATGGTTTCCTGTTGATATGCAAAAGCACACCAGCAGAAGAGTTCTTCATTGGAGGTTGTGTTGTTTCCAGGGGGTATGTAAACTGCTATAATAATGATGTGCTTGTTAGAGTTCATTTGAAGGTATGAAATTAAGATTTCAAAACTCTTGAGGTCTGGGTGGTTACTTGTTAGTTGTTCCAATTTGAGATTGTCCTTATAAAGTATGGATGTCCTTCATGGATGCATCTGCAGTCATAACAAGTGGGTTGTCCTGTCGTCAGGCAGCCCTGCAGTCGGCCGGATTCCAAAGTCCGGGTCCGGCTTCGGCTGATGTCGCACTCCTCCCGACGTCATCTCTGTTGGTCTTCGGGTATAAAAGCATCAGCCGACGCCATTTTCCCCAGTCTTTCTTGCCGCGTGGCGCCCGAAGCAGAAGCTGTTCGCAAGTGCCGGTCGGTCGGATCCAGAGATTACTTCTACCGAATACTACTTCGAAGACTTCTAAAGCTAAGTACCCCGTTGGGGACTCTTTCTTGCCTCAGCCGATGTCAGAAAAAGTTAACAATTGTTTAACCTGTGGGAAACAAATACCTCATAAAGATTTCCACTCATACTGTCTGCCTTGTTTAGGTCCAGCCCACGACGTAGCTGCCTGTTCGGCCTGTGCTTCTTTTAACCGACGAACGCTTAGGCGTCGGTCGGAGTTTGCAGAACAGTTTTTCGGTACTGATTTTGCGTACATTATGCCGCCGGATCCTCCGACTACCCCCAAAAAACGCAAAGATAAAGACCGACACTCGCGGTCCGCGGTTTCGGCCGAAACCACGGTAAAGCAAACCGCGAGTGTCTCGGTTTCGGCCGAAACCGAGAACTGCTCAAAGTACAGCTGAACCTATTCTAACAACTGAGGCCCCTGCTACAACTCCTGAATCGACCTCAGAAATTTTACCCACTACGGTGGTTGACTTATCAGACACCATCCCCTTGGATGTCTCTACCCCAGCACGTGGTGCTGCTAGGCCTCCAGCTGCCATGTCCATTAAGGCCTTCGCCAGGGCTAAAGCAGCCAAGACTACTAAATCAGTGCCTGTTAAACCCCCCACATCCAGGCCCTCTTCTAGTTCTCAAATGCTTTCTTTGGCAGAAGATTTAATTTCCTTAATTAGAGGATCTCAACCTCACCCAGACAGGGCCTCTCAGCCCCCTGAGAAGAGACCTAGGGCAGAGCCCCCTGAGCCAGTTTCTACTGATGATTCTGCTGATGAATCAGACATAACTGATCAGCCTGAGGCTCCCTTCTCCAATTTTGAAGATTCGGATGCTGAAGAATCCATTCCAGCTGCTTCCCCACCAGAAGAATTCTCCTTTGGGGAAACCTTGCATGCCATGCGAGAACAGTTCCAATGGCAGCAACAGGATTTTTCAGACTCCAGAAAGAGACTTAGGACCTTTCTGCACCTCCCACAGCACAGGCCCTTAGCTATACCTCCTGTTCTCTCTGTGGTGGATGATGCTTTCAATGATGTTTGCTCCGCTCCAGATTCTTTACCCCAGCCCCTGCCAAACCAGACAGATTTTACAGGGTGCCAGATACTCATCACCACCTTTACAAGGCCCCACTTGCAGACCCAGAAACTATATCCCAGGGTCCCAAGGCAGTAGCCGCGACCACAGCTAAAAACCCTATTCCTTCTGAAAGGGAAGCAAGGTCACTAGACAGATGGGGTAAAAAGGTCTACACTTCAGCTACTCTCTCAGCTAGAGCTTTAAACTGTCAGTTTCACATGATACAATACCAAGAGTTTATGCTTGATCAGTTAACTAAAAACTAACCACTGATGAATCTCTTGATAAGAAATATGTATTAGAGATGGTAAATAACATACAACAGGTTAGCAACCATTCCTTAAAATGTGGCTATGATGCACTGGAGGCTTCATTTAGATCAGCCATGACAGGCACAGTGATAAGAAGGCATGCATGGCTAAAGGAACAAGCTTTACCGGATCATGTTAAAGCTAAGTTGCTAGATGCTCCTATGGACAAGACAAGTCTGTTTGGTACACCTGCCCAGCAGGTTATGAAGAAAATGGAAGAAAAGGCAAAATCTGTTCAAACTGTTAAAGATTTCTTGCAGGTTCAACCCCCAAGGTTTAGCAGGAACTGGCCTGCCAAAAATTGGTCCTTTCCTGACTCCACAAAATTTCAAAGGGGTAGAAATAGACGTTCCAGAGGCAGAAACCAATCCAGAGGAGGTGCCTACAGAGGACGACAGTGGCAAGGTAACAACAGAGGCACAGACACAGCCACTGCCACTACATCAGCACAACCGCAGTGACTTAATCCTAAATCCGCCTACCAGGGAACAAATAGCAGCCCCTCTAGGCGGAAAGTTAACCTTATTTTCAAAGAACTGGCACTACATAACAAAAGACAAGTGGATTTTACAAACCATAGATCAAGGTTACCGGTTTCACTTCCACACTTTACCAGTCAAAAGAGGAATGCCAAATCTACCTCCAAATCAAAAAACAGAGGCTCTACGCCAGATAATGGAGTTAGCAAACATGAGAGCTATGGAAAGAGTGCCAACAGCAGAACAAGGAAAGGGGTTCTACTCCAGACTATTCCTAGTTCCAAGAAAGGAAAAAATTAGGAGACCAATTCTCGACCTGTCCACCTTAAATACATACATCATTGTCCCAAAATTCAAAATGCTGACCCTACAGCAACTTCTTCCCATGCTGGGCAAGGAGTCTTGGCTGGTAACTCTAGATCTCAAGGAGGCATACCTGCACGTCCCCATTCGACCAATCTGCAGAAGATACCTCAGATTTCTTGCAGGATCAGAGCACTATCAATTCTCAGCATTGCCCTTTGGCTTATCTACTGCCCAGAGTATTCACAAAATGCCTGGCATCAGTAATCGCCCATTGCAGACTACAGGGAATTCAAATTTACCCATACCTGGACGACTGCCTGCTACAAGGGGACAACAAAAGCAAGCTGACAACAGATTTACAAAGGGTCATTTACTTGCTACAAGGACTGGGATACACAGTCAACTTACAAAAGTCAAGACTGATACCATCCCAAACAAGGACTTTCTTGGGCTGAATTGGACACAGTACAACAAATGGCATTCCTGACTACAGAAAAACAAAAGAACTTCCTCTTTACTTCTTGGCACTAACAAAACTGAACAAGTTAACAGCAAGAAAAGTTCTACAGGCCTTGGGCTTCATGGCATCATGCATAATCTTGGTCCCATTTGCCAGACTACATATGAGGAAACTACAGTGGTACCTAAAGAATTTATGGTCCCAACACAGACACAGTCTAGAAACAGAAATCCCACTAATTCCATGCTTAAAACAGGAGTTCCTATGGTGGGCTCAGGCATGCCAGTCAAACCCAGGCCTACCCTTTCGCAGATGTCAACCAAGCCAGACCATCACAACAGACGCTTCAGACCTAGGATGGGGGGCCCACATGCTGGACAAATGCGTGCAAGGATTGTGGACACAGGATCAACTTCACCTGCACATCAATCTAAAAGAAATGCTGGCAGTAAAATGGCAATCCAAAAGTTCAAACCATTTCTCAAAGAGGGCCAGTTGATGATAAGGACAGACAACACCACAGTCATGTGGTACATCAACAAACAGGGAGGCACTCATTCATACCCCCTATGCAGAATGACCTTGGAGCTGTGGACCCTGGCACTCAGCTACAACATTCAGTTGCAGGCAATATTTGTACCAGGGAAAGACAATACTCTGGCAGACATATTAAGCAGAACCACTTCGAATGCCCACGAATGGAAGCTGCACCCGGACATCTTCAAGACCATCTCGAAGAAATGGGGAATGCCACAGATAGACCTATTTGCATCACCTCTCAATTACCAGCTCAAAAATTCTGCACAAGGACATTCCACCCACTAGCATGGAAAGTGGACTCACTCTCCTTCAACTGGAAAGGCCTAACAGCATATGCATTCCCACCTCTTCCTTTGATACACAAGGTACTGCTAAAAATAAGGGAAGAACGTCCAAGGATAATCCTGATAGCTCCAAACTGGCCAAGACAACACTGGTACCCACTACTGAAGAGCATGTCTCGAACAATATGTGGCCAATACCACTGATGCCTTTGATGTTAACTCAGAACAACTACAGCATCATACATCCAAACCTAAAAACGCTGCAACTGACTGCATGGAACATCACATAGCAGCAGCTAATCCAGAACTTTCCCAAAGAGTTAAAGACATTATTCTTGAAGCACGCAGACCTTCAACAAGAAGGAACTATGCTGGAAAATGGAAAAGGTTTGTCATTTGGAGTACGGAAAGAGGAAAAGATGTGTCAAACATAGATATGCCTAACATTCTGGAGTATCTGGCCGAACTTCTTCATTCAGGCCTGTCCTACTCCTCCATCAAGATACATGCATCAGCTATTTCAGCAGAATACAGCTTTGATCCACCTGTTTTTCGCACCCTTTGCTCAGGCAGTTCCTCAGAGGAATCAAGAATGTAAAACCTCCAAGGAAACCACCATTACCAGCTTGGGATTTAAACTTTGTGCTAGAAAAGTTGACACTATCACCCTTTGAACCAGCAGCAACAGCAGACCTACAACACCTGTCATGGAAAACTGCTTTCCTACTGGCAATTACTTCAGCAAGGAGGGTTTCAGAACTACAGGCCTTAATGGCAGTGCAACCCTTCCTAATCTTCCACCAAGATAGAGTGTCCTTGAGGACTAATCCTACATTTATGCCCAAGGTGGTATCCAGAGTGTCTTTAAACCAGGCAATCCACCTACCTACCTTCTTTCCCAACCCACAAAACAGAGGGAAAGAATACTGCATACCTTGGATGTACATAGACAGCTACGCTACTACTTGGACAGAACAAAAATAGCAGAAAGACTGACCAACTCTTTGTAGCCTATGCAACAGGAAGGGAAGGAAAAGCTATTTCCAAACAGACAATCTCCAAATGGATAGGAAATTGCATACGATACTGTTACTCCTTCCATGGAAAACCAATTCCACAGAACATAAGACCTCATTCTACAAGGGCAACAGCCACTACCACAGCCTTCTTACGAGGAGTGGCAACCAAAGACATTATTGAGGCGGCTACTTGGACCTCCGTGCATACATTTGCCAAGCATTATAATTTGCCTCTTTATTCCAGATCCCGAGCAGGGTTTGCCACTGCTGTACTGCAAGGGATCCTAAACACACCATAATCTACTTTTATCCTCCTCCCTAGTTGGCTATGGTATTCTACCCACTTGTTATGACTGCAGATGCATCCATGAAGGACATAGTACAGTTTTGTACCTACCATAAATGTAGATGTCCGAACTGGATAGCATCTGCAGTCAGGATTACCCTCCCGCCTTCCCTCTGTGGTACTCCTAGGGTGTTTACCCTCCTAATAGCTAGCTTTTGGGGAGTCTTTATGGTGCATTTGTTTGTATATATGTACATATATGCTTATTGCTGTGTTTACCTCTATCTATTTGGAAACATTGGCATCTATCCAAATTTTAGCCTGCAAGAGGGCTACTGGCATCTGGGGCAAGAAACACTGAGGAAAATGGCGTCGGCTGATGCTTTTATACCCGAAGACCAACAGAGATGACGTCGGGAGGAGTGCGACATCAGCCGAAGCCGGACCCGGACTTTGGAATCCGGCCGACTGCAGGGCTGCCTGACGACAGGACAACCCACTTGTTATGACTGCAGATGCTATCCAGTTCGGACATCTACATTTATGGTAGGTACAAAACTGTACTTTATGCTACCACCCCTCTTATGAATCTTGTCCAGCCTATGGATGTAGTATCCTAGGGGTAGTATGTCCATTTCATGTATGTGTGGTTTTTGCAATGTTTCTATTAGTATAACTATATCTGGAGAATATTGGGAAAGGATAACATGAAATTCAGAAGTTTTGTTCAGAATGCTTCTTAGGTTCATGTTCAAGATAAGGAGATCTGTGTTGCTGTGCTGGAGATGAGTAAAGTTTGGGGAGAGTGAGTTGTTAGAAGAGTGGAATATTTGTTGTGTTAGATGAGGGCCTGGATTGGGGTGAGTGTGTCCACTTTGTTTTATCTGTGCTGATTTGACAAGAAACAGGTGGGTAAGTCTGATAAGTTTAGTGTATTTGCACAATAAGTTGGTGTTATATCTGAATGCACATATTTGAATGAAAGGAGTTTGGTCATGGAGTTGTTACATAGGTATGGTGATATAACATAGTTGGCTATTGGGTTATAGGGGAGGGTAGTGAACAGGTTGGTGGGGGAGTGGATGATGGTTACTTGTCACTTTTGGTAGAATGTGCAAAGGTATACTGTGATGAGCAAGGTACATAGTATAGATTGTTAGTAGAACATTATGTATATATTTGAATACAGGATACTGAACTGGCTTGGAGTGGAAGAATGAAATATGTAATGAGGGAATGGATAATTAGGGGTGGGGGTTAGTATAGAGTGAGTTCATTGTGAAGTAAAGGTGAGGGTGCAGTGATAGAATGACTGGATAGGTAGGTGTCTTAAGTGCCAAGTGTAAATGTATGGATATCGGGCTGGGTAGGATTTGGGGGAAGGGTAGGGGAGTGGATTGAGCTGGAGCACAGCAAGGGTGAATGGAGCAGGAAGAGCTGGTAAGAGGTGAGCAAAAAAAAATAAAATCTGTTTAACTAAACAGCAGAACTACAATCTCAAAGTTAGACATTATGAGTTTATTATGTGTTAAATTATATTTCTTATCTTACAGTGTTGGTAAAAACTGGCTAAACAAGGTATGTCCAAAAATGGACTATTAGTAGAGAATTTCTATGCGAGAGAGCTCTTGCATGAACTAATATCGTTAAAGGTGAGTTATTAGAGGGCTAGAGGAGAAGCCAATTACTGAGACATGTTCTAGAAGAACTCAAACAGTTACAGGGGGGATAGCTACCCTGCTGCCAACCAAGGCAGTGTGCTCTTCAGTTATTTTAAAATTAATAAAAACCTCAAAATTGTTTGTTGGCAGTTATTTGAGGATGGAATAGATTGCAGACTTCAAAATAGGAAGGTAGCAGCCACAGAGATAATGTTTTAGGGTCGGTTTTGATTACCCTTAATAGTAAAAGCTTTAGTGTAACTAAAAAGAAAAGGAAGAAATGTGCACAGTAAGGAAGATAAAATGTATCTACATTAAATGTTATAACAAAGTAAATCACTTTACAGCTACAATCAACATCTGAAATATGAAGCCATGTTACAATCATTTTCAATTCCTGGCTGTGTATAAATAACAAGTAGCTTTATAGTGAGAAACCAGGTAAAGCAATGCATATAAACATACTCAGTTGAGAAGAGAAGACAGCAGAAAGTTTAAGAATATTTAAAATCACATTTCCTGTTTAAATCAGCAAAATGGCAGTTGAATACAACTCATTTGTTTCTGACTACTTAGAAACACATTTCCCAAATAAACTAGCAAAACAGCAGTTGTATACATAACAGTACTAAAGAGTTTCAGCACTTACAGATTATGTTATCCATTTTTAACTAATATTTATACCTACATTAGCTCAACATTAGATTATATGAGGATTGTTGTACCATTCTGACATGGGTAATGTACAGTTAATATAGATTGCCATTTCTGCAGTCATTATTGCTCACTGCCATGGGTAGGGTCTGTTTTAAGCTGAGGGCAATCCAGCTGGACCCAAGATGGTAGTTATATTAACTAGAGAAAGTGTGGCCAAGTCACTGGGGGACTTCCTTACTCTTTTCGGTAAGTGCTGTGGAATCTTTTATATCCCCCTGTACTGCTATCAACTTGGGCAGGTAGAATTTGGGGTTAATGAATGACAAAAATTGTCAGGAAGGAATATAGAATCAAGCAGGAAATTTTACAGTAGCAGTGCCAATGTTTATTGTTTGTTTGTGTTGTATTTGTAGCCAGCATTCCTCCATTACTTTTTTTGTTAAACAAGAAACATCTTTATTAAGTTATCACATATGACATAGGCAATTATACATTTTTATTTATTTGAATGGAAAACAATAATATACTACTGCTTTAATGAAACCCAGCTCAAAAAAGTAATATATAAACACAGAAAAATAGCTGGTGTGAGTCAAAATAAAGCTTTATTTTGACTCACACCAGCTATTTTTCTGTGTTTATATATTGCTTTATTTTGACTCACATCAGCTATTTTTCTGTGTTTATATATTACTTTTTTGAGCTGGGTTTCATTGCTTTATTTTGACTCACACCAGCTATTTTTCTGTATTTTTATTTATTTTGTTGCATTTGTTTACCAGGAAAATCCGACTGGGCCAGCAAGTCCCCATTTTCAGAGAAGGACCAGGGAGAAAAGCTCCACAATCACAATAATTTAAAAATCCAGTACAGATACTTTTAATCACAAAGCACCATGTTACACTTCAAAACATAAGAGTGAAAAAAATGTTGTAATGAGAAAAACATAGAACATATATTTCATAGGGAAGTGCAGTGAAAAACAATAACATGAGTTGGAGAATATGTGAGAAAAAAATCAATAGTCATATTTGTTACATAGATTAGTATGTGGTAAATGAGACCTGAGACAATTCTAATAAGATATTTAAAGAGATATCAGAGATTACATGATCAGAGACAATGAGTTTAAATTAAGTGATGTTTCAGTATGAGAGACTTGTTTATATTATGGTTATAGAAGGAAGAAGGATGGAGAGAAGGAGATAAGAAGAGTGCAGGGTAGGGCGTCTTCAGGTAGCTTAGGTGAGTAGGGATGAAAGAGGTAGAGGAAAGGTATGCACAGATTAATTAAATAAAGTATGGTAGTGGAAAAAACAAAAGGAATGGAGTAGGAGGCTGGCTGGAGGACTGAGTGTGATCCAGCTTGAAAGGGATGATTGAAGTATAATTAGTTAATTCAGCCAGGACTGGTACAGGAGCAGGCCCAAGATTTGTAAGGTATTCTTTTAGGGAGTATTTAAAGGTGGGTAGGTTAGAAATAGTTCTGGCGGTTAGAGATAAGGAGTTCCATTTTTTTTTTTTGCTACGGAGTATGAGTATAAGCTTTGTCCAGAGGATTTATTTGATTTATTTTTGGTGAGAAGTTGTTTGTCTTCTGATCTCAGAGTTCTTTTTGGAAAATACGTATTGATTAAAGGGGTAAGAGCTGCGCAAGCTAATGGTTTGTGTATGATTTTATGTAATGTTAAAGTTGAGTGCAGGAGAGGTGATGGGGGAGTTCCAGCCAGCTAAGGGTATGCAGAGCTTTGTAGTGGTGGGTAAAGGAGGATGAATTAGTAGCAAACTTAGCATTTTTTTTTGTAGCAGCTTTCAAGTTTCTCTTTTATGGATGATTGTAAATTGGTTAGAATTGGTGCTCCATAGCGTAGTGAGGGCAGAAAGTAGGATTTGGCTAGAGTACTTTTTGTGTGTGTGTGTGTGTGTGTGTGTGTGTGTGTGTGTGTGTGTGTGTGTGTGTGTGTGTGTGTGTGTGTGTGTTCAGAAAATTATTGTTTCTGTATAGCATGCCTAGTTTTTGATGGTTTTTCTTGATATTACTTTGGATGTGGAGATCAGTGTTAAGATAATCATCTATTATGACTCCTAAAAGTTTGGTATGGTGGACTAATTCAATTTCAGTGCCATTTGCCAAAAAGATTTTGAAAGATGCTTTGTTAGGATGAGATTTTGTGGTAAAGAACAGGAGTTTTTTTTTGGGGGGGGGGTTGAGTAGGAGTTATGCTGTTGTAAGCCATGTTTCAATGGAGATGACAGGAGGAATATGAATACTGTAGCACAGAAAGGAAATAGCACAGTGCTGTAAAAATCTTGCAGTATTGTTAGATGAGCATGAGCAATGACAATAGTGTGGAGAATAGGTAGGTTTTGATGGGGAGGGTGCACAGTGAGCTTGTGAAGGAATTTAGAATAGAACTGGGTGGAGATGGTATAAAGACAACAGTTTGCAACTGGATAGAAAGTTAGGTACAGGATAGGAGGGAGAGTAGAGAAGGTGGTGTAAGTGAGGTATAAGTGTAGATGTAGTAGGGGTGGGTAGGAATTGGGGATAGTACAGGGGAGCGGAGTGAACGCTAGGACGGAATGGAGTGTGTTGACCCACGGTGGAGTAAGTACCAGGAAAACTATCTGTAAAACTGCAGCAAAAACAGTAGGTAAGACAAATCCTGTTCATTTTAAGGACAGTACCACAATGCTGTTAACATACACCTAAGTTAATCACAAAAGGCAGTACTGCAGTGATTTTGGCTTGCTATAGTAGTTAGAAAACAACTGAGATGAAGGGAGAAACAGTCAGGTATTGAGGGCAGGGGAGTGGAGTGAAGCCTGTGCATAGCGAGGGCTGAATGGAGTGGGTTGGTCCATGGTTGAGTAAGTAGCAGGAAAACTATCTGTACAATTGCAGCAAAACAGGAGGTAAGACAAATCCTGACAGTTTTAAAGACAGTGAGACAAGCTGGTAAATTGCTGTTAACATATACCTAAGTTAACTGCAAAAGGTAGTATTGCAGTGACTTTCACTTGATATAACACTATAGTAGTTGGAGAACAACTGGGATGAGGGGAGGACCAATCAGGTACTAAAATGGAATGCAGTTGCTCCACGCCCATGTATGGCTTACCACCAAAAACAATCAGTGAGGTAGAATGTTTATGGATATAAAGACAAGGTCTTTGAACTACATAAATACTTGACACAACTCACAGCATTTAATTTTATATACATAAAAACAAACCATACTGACATAATTTTAGTTGCAAACATTATACATCACAAACCATATTGACATACTTTTAGTTGCAAACATACATAATCTATCCAGTCATTCTCAGTCAAACATTACATAGTTCATTCAAATCCTGCTTTCTTTTAAACCTGGTTCCTCCTGTGCTTGTATTGCTCCCAGAATTCCCATTTTTTCTATGTAATTTGCTCCTACTCTTTTCTGAAGATACCATTTGCAGTTGTATTATCTGTGTTACTACATTCAGTACTTCTAGTATCATTGGTTTAGACTTTGATTTCCATTTTCTAGTAATTGCTTTTTTGACAGTGACCATAATTAGACTCAACAAGGCTTTACTATGTCTAGGCAATTCCGATTCTGTATTATAGCTCAAAAAGAATAATTTCCTTAGTTAAAACAATTTGTTCACCCAGTATCTCTGGAATAGTCTACGGGGAATCTATAAAATCTCCCAACTCATTACACTTCAGAAAATATATTCACAATTACCTCTTGTTTTCCCCATCACACCTCCAACATTTGCTGTCTACCTGAGGAAAAATTCTTCGGAGTTTACTTGGGGTAGAAAAATACCTATGTAAACACTTCCAAGCAAAGATTATAAATCTTCTAGATTTTGTTGCATATTTGAGAAATGTACCTATATCCTCACATTGTTTCTTTGTGAATTCCTTATCCAGTCTCTCTTCCCAATCCTTTATAACCTCCTCTAATCAATTCTTATAGTTGCTATGCAATATTTTATATGCTGTACTAATTATTTCTTTTTCAACAGCAGCTTCTGTTCTAGATTCTACTAAAAACTCTACAGTGCTTGTCTTTCACGTAGGATCCCCCCTATTTGTTTCTCTTTGCCTATACTCTGATATCAATCATTGATATGGAATGCAATCTCTAGCTTGCAGTCCAAATAAATTCTTGGCCTCTTCCCGTTCTATTACCTTTCCCTCTCTAATTATTTTCCCCCAATACCTTGGTTCTGTTGCCAGTTTTCTCCAATAATTTCCAAACCCCTTTTGCCTATTGTCTGTATCTCTAATTGCAGTCATCCCTATGGGCAGGATCTCCTCTCTCCGTTCCCATTTTGGCTTAGTGCTTAGAATACTTTCTGCCACTTTATGAATATACTCTTCTGTATGGTTATTGTTCTCCTTAATAATCTGCATCCAAAATCCCAGTCTGTCTTGTTTTTTGAGCTTCCCCCCATTTTATCATCATCCCTTCCCACTATGAATTATAGATTTCTGCTTGTACTATGTACAGGAGCCTTAACTTTGTAGCTCTGAAATATCCCTTCAAATTGGGTAATCCCAAACCACCTTGTTCTATTGGAAGAATCAGCTTATCCCACATGACTATTGCTGTGTTCTCCAGATAAAATCCTTCAGCTCTTTACTAATTGCTATCTACAACTTCTCCTCTGATTGATAAAAATATGCCTGACCCGTATATAAAACTAAAGGGACTAAACACATTTTAACTGCTTGTATCTTACGATCCATATCAATATAACAGAGCTTCTAATTTCTCAGTTTTTGTATTATGTTTTGTATAATCTCTTCTCGCATATTCTTTAGCTGCCACACCTGAATCCTTTTTAATCCATACTCCTAGGTACTTCATTTTATCATGCCCCCAGCATTCCGCCATTACTATTGATTCTACTTAATGTTGTGTGATGTGTACCATGTGGACTGTTCATATAGCTGGATGCTGAACTCTAAATACTTTGTTTAATGAGGCAGTATGTGTATCTGTGTTATCTTAGGTCTGTATGTACTCTTTCAGTGTTTTTGGAGGCACATATTTTGGAATGTAGGGATATCTGATGCGCTGTTTATGGAAAACATAGCAGGCAGACTAAAGATGGTCCATACACACTATTAACAGCAATGTACTGTTGTCTCATCCTGTAAATATAGCCTGCTTTAAATACAGGCTGTGCTGACAGCTTGAGTTACATTGTGTCAGAATGCATTCAGATCATCAGTTCAGAATAGAACAGTTACACATTTATAAACATAGCCACGTTTGTCTCAATGCACACCACAGCTGCTCAGACAGTGTACCTTAGTTTGAATCCAGTGTGTCACAACAACGCAAGGTAATACATTGTTAATGTTTATATCATACCATACCAAGCACATCTTCAGACTGCCACTGGTGGCTACTGTGACATCTAGTTAGATTTCCATTTCTGTCATAGTTTATGACCCCTGAGGAATCACAAAGAATACATTTGGAGCCAATGGGTAATTTACCATGACATGACAATGGAGGCACAGGCATAAAATGCTGGTATGCACACTTCATATGCATGTCAAATAACTGTAATATGGCCAGTGTACTATAAGTAATTCTTTTGACTTTGTTGTGGTCTGTTTCCTCACAGGTATAACATGAGTATGCCTAGCATTGCTCTCAGCTATTAAGGTTTATGGCAATAATTGTACAAAGTGTTGACCAAATGAATTTCTGCTTCATGATGCTCTAATAATAATAATAATAATATTACTTCGACCAAAGCTTGGCATGGTAACTGGTTAAAAAATTGAAGGGACTAGAAACAGAAACAAAGTTGTGAATGGGACCTATGTACTGAGTTAGTAATGAGTCTAACTAAATCAGACCTGATTCATTCACACTGATTTACTGGTATATGACACTTGCCCAATGAAATGCTTCATGTGCACTATTATGACAACTTTGATAAGACTTTCAGTCAAGAAAGAAATTTTTAAATGGGGCTTCAAAGATGCCTGCATATTTATTGAATAACAGCTTGACTCTAGCTCTCCCAGTGTGAAAACAGAAACTCAGAGAAGGCCAGTAAATTTTTGTGTTTATGGGTAAATTTTAGTAACTGGCTAGTAAGTGTACTGCCTGGATGCCAGGTAGAAAGAAATATAGAGCACCTGGAAAAAATCAACTACAAAAAGTGAGGAAGCAACACTGACTGGGGTAAGTTCTGCAGCTGTTCAATAAAAAGCAATGCAACCTCCAGGCATGACTTTATAAGACAACTGCCCACAGACCTGGTTAAAATAAATAAACCACTGATGGAGTATATCAACAAAAACAACAAAAGGCTGGAAAAAAATGGAAGAAGCTTTGAACAGATATTCAGATGAGGTGATAAAGCTGCAAAAAGCAGAGGCTGAAATGAAGAAAAAGCTGCCTGAATATGTGACTGCTCAGGAAGAGATGCTTCAAAAAGTAATATAATCAGAGGACAGAGCACATAGGGAAAACCTGAGATTTTCAGCTGTACCAGAGAAGCTGGAAGGAATAGACTGCATTAATTTTATGAAAGCACAAATGTCAGAAAAATATGTATTAGTGTATGCATTAGTTATATGCTTAGTGCATTTAAAGCTTGAAAAGGGTTAACACATTTATTCTATTTCACACTGCATAAATCTGTACGAATTGCAGAAAGCTTTCTAACCTTGAATTGTCATGAAATATGCACAGCTATTGCTTATGCTCTGGAAACTTACAAGGAAGCAGATAATTTCTGCTTGTGTCAGGAAAATAATGAATAGAACAATACCACTTGTATTAATGTTATGAGACTTAGAAAAGGACTTCCGCTTGTGCTGTGAGAAAATACACAGCTGCAGAAGCTATAGATAATCAGAACAAAGACTGCTTGAAAATATGAACTGCAATCAGCATTTGCTTGTGCCTAAGTTAGAGAAGTACCTTGAAATGTAACACATGTATTAGAACTATACAATAGAAGCTTGTAACGGGCCAGGGCCCACCAAGGCCAGGTTGTTTTTCTCAAAATGTTTTTCATAAATCCAATCATGTCAGCATAAAATCAGAGTAACATCTGCTGTAAAACAATACTGAAAGTTGTGGTTGATTACGTCAGCCATAGAAGGCAATGTCTTGTAGAACAGTGTAAAAATAGCATATTTCCTGTTAGTAGTTAGGCAAAATCCTGTATTTGCATGTTTTTGTCTTTTAGCAGCAAGTTATTAAATGTGCCTTAACTGAACCTTACGTGTATTGGTCTTTGAAGTTTTTTCCTTTGACAGATTGGTCCTTCGGACCGGAAACCTCACTTTGCCTCGGATCAAACAGGCCAGGTGGCTTGAAACCATACGGGGAAGAAACCACATTGGTTCTTCTTATTTGAAAAGCCCTCCGACTGAATTGTCGTACAAAAGAGGCCAGCCACTTTCTGATCTGCGACTGAAGGACAGGTTTTTACGAACCAGGTGATCAATCACGAAGGCTCAGGTAAGGTGAATCTACCTTTTTTTTCTGTTTTAGATCAGGGACCAGATTTGTATTGTTTTCGTCAGGACTATATTTTTATAAGTCAGGGACAAAAAAGATTACGGTCTTGTCATAGATCAGGGAAACAGAGCAGGTAGGCACTCATTCTGAAGAGACTATAACAAAATCCCTAGTACCACGTTAAAAATAAGGAGTTACGTAACGATTAAAAGGTTAGAACAAAATGTGTAATAATTGCACAAAAAGACCCCAAAATCCGCCATTAACCGAAGACGTGAAATACATGCAGTCACAGCGTGCTGATAATATTAAATACTATTCAAAATGGGTTAATAAGTATGAATTTGATGGTAAATTAGAAAAATCCTCGCTTGTTAAACTTGTCAAACAGCTTAAAACCGATTCCAAAGGTCGGGTAAAAAAGCAGCGCCAATTAGGAATTCCTCAGGCACACAGGTGGATTGAGGAAGTAAACCATAGGAAACAAAAAAGAAATAATTCAAAAGCAATGTTTTTAGATAAGGAGGACAATAACTTAGTAATAGCATCGGCCCCTCTGCCTCCCTTACCAGAATATGAAGCAAATGAACAAGTTAGTCCATCCCCGCGATATCCTGCTGTTACCATAAATAGAGACACTGCAAAAGCAAAACCGTTTATTAGAGATCCCATCGAGACCAGGTCTCGAACACGGGCAGGTAATTCAAAAGGGGACACTGAATTATATCAAATGGGTAGAAATTCACGATCTATGAGTAAAAAAGAAATATGTCCACTCATAGAAGTGCCTAATCCTCAGGCAGGGCAAGAAGGTCAGGCCCCAACTATTCTAGTGTATAGACCCTGGACTCTGGAAAACATCCGGAAAGCCACTGAGGGAATTCCCCATCCAAAAGTTAATTTCAAAAGTTCTTAAAAGATTTACAAGGAATGAGGCTGAGTTATAATTTAAACAGAGAAGAGGTAGAAAAAGTAGTCAGACAAATCGTGGGACCAGATTGGCACATAATTAGTGGCAACTGGAATCCCCGTGATGCTGCGCTCAGGCCCCTCCCACATAGCAGCGCAGAGTTAGACAACAGAGTAAAAGGTCTTACAGACCGCATCTCTGAGAAATGGAAGCCTAGGGCAGATTGGACTTGCATTAATCAATGCATCCAACAAAAAGGTGAAACTATTGATAGATATTATGCCAGACTGTTAGAATGTTTTAATAACCATTGTGGAATGCAGGTTCCTGAAGATCAGACACAAGATTCCCCATATGAGCAGCAGTTAAAGAATGCATTTTTGAAAGGCAGCATTGCACCTATAAGCAGTTTTATTACGAAACACATGGTAGATCATCGTACAAGCAGGTTACAGTCATTACTTGAATATGCTAGGCATGCCGAAAGGCATTTTAATAGCAAAAAGAAAAAGAAAGCCCAAGTATTTTTTGTAGAAGATGGAGCAGAAGTTTATGTAGTACAGTCTGGGAAAAAGGGCAAGAGAAATGCCCAGGGAAGCAAACAATCTGATCAGCGATCAGAGGACTTCAAAGGGTGAAAGAAAAGGGGTGAATGTTTCAAATGCGGTAAAAAGGGACACTTGGCAAGGGATTGCAAGAAAAACAAGAAGGCAACCACGGAAGACAAGGAGGGTGAAGACTGACTATATGATAGTCAGGAATCACTAGAAGGGGATAGCAAAGAAATGACAAATGAGAATGTGATAGAGGGAGTAGAGGATGTGACAGAAGAAATAGAGGAAGTGCAGGAAGTTATGGATAGTGAAAAAAATGAAATATTGGATTTAGCTTTATTGAGCTTACAGCTCTATTTAGCAGACACGAAACCAGAAGTTACACTCCTGGTAAAAGGAAGGGAAGTCAAATTCTTGTGTGACTCAGGGGTATCACGGACCCTGATACATCCCTCCAAACTGCCAGAGAATTCAGAGTCACTTGATTACATATTAGTGAAAGCAGCTAATGGAGAGCTGTATTGGGAGCCCCTCTCCCATAATATTACAATAACTGATCCTGTTTCAGGATTGACCCAGAAAAGCAAAATTGTTGTTTCTGCGAAGTGCCCAGTGAATCTCTTGGGTAGAGACCTTATGCAGCTATTTGGTATAGCAGTAGTTCCGACTATGCAGGGTATGGAAGCACAACGACAAATTGATACCTTTCAAGTGCAATCGGAGGGCAAAATGTTTTATTGGTACAGCCAGGACCTGGTCCAGGGGCAGTGACCGAAGAGTTGATGAACGTAGCTATCAGCAAGTTCCCCTCCCTTGACATTGATAAACAACATTTGTTGCACTGTACTCTGTATTATTGTAACACACCAGGACCTGATAAGGAATATGAGCAAGAATTGTTTAGAAATCATGCAAACAGATTGATATTACGTAATCTGTACTGGGACATGGAAAGGAACAGTGTAGCCAGCTGTTCATTGCCCCAGGAGTTCTTTGCACTCTATAAATCTAATCAATTACCACATGTTAGCTTAACTAAGGACAAGACTGTAAAATGGGTAGACTTAGGAGAAAAAGTCACGAAATGGGAAAAGCAGACAGAGTTAGAACTGTCAGAACAAGGAATACAAAGGCAGAAGTTGAATTGGATAACTCAGACCCACCCAGCTGTACACTTGCAGTCTAGCAAGGACAGCTGATTGGCACTCCTATTAAAGGAGGAAGAGGATAGAATATACCAGAAACCCTTTGGTCAACAGGAAAGTCAGATGAAGGACTTATTCATACAGCGGGACCAGTTACTATCACGCCAAAGTCAGCATTTAGGCCACAGAAAAGACAGTATCCCTTAAGAAAAAATGCAGCGGTAGGAATCAAACCTATTATAGCAGCTTTACTTAAGGAAGGGGTGCTGGTGGAATCTCCTGATTCACCATGCAACACACCCTTATTTCCTGTTAAAAAAGCGAATGGAGAGTGGCGTATGGTCCAAAATTTACAAGCTGTAAATGACGCAGTAATACTAAGGGCACCTACGGTGCCAGACCCACCCACTCTGTTGAACAATTTGAAACCTCAACAGAAATATTTTTCTGTGGTAGATATCAGCAATGCATTCTTTTCGATACTGATACACCCTGACAGCCAATATTGGTTTGCATTCACATTTCAGGGGAAAAGGTATACATATACACGACTACCACAGGGATATTGTGAAAGTCCGACAATATTCTCACAAGAAATGGCAAGCAACTTGGCGGGATTTACCCCACCAAGAGGTAGTCAAATTTTACTTTATGTTGAGGACATCCTGCTGGCTGCCCCCACCCAGCAAGATTGCAAAGAAGATACCATAGCGCTATTACAATTTTAAAGTAAACAAAAATAAACTGCAGCTTTGGAGAAAACAAGTTAAATACTTAGGATATGTAATATCCAAAGAGGGCAGGACATTAGATGAGGACAGAAAAGTAGTGATTTTACAAGCACCAAAACCCACTACCAAGAAGGAAATGATGTCCTTCCTGGGTACGACTAATTTTTGCTGGAGCTGGATTCCAAACTACGCCTTGGAATCTGCACTGCTGACTAACCTGATATATAAAAAGCCTATGGCAGCACAGGATTTGTTACAATGGACACCAGAAGCAGAATCTGCTTTCTGCAAACTGAAGCAGTTAATAGCATCCTCATTAGTTTTGGGCTTACCAAACTATCATAAATGTTTTTTCCAAACTGTAGATTGTAAGCAAGGTTATATGACATCAGTGTTAACACTGCAGCATGGGGACAAGCAATGCCCTATTGCTTATTATTCATCACAACTAGACCCAGTGGCACGGTCTTTACCCCACTGTGTACAAGCAGTAGTTGCAGCTGCAATGGCAGTACAGGCTTCGGCCTCAGAAGTTTTGTTCCACCCTCTCACATTGAGAGTGCCTCATGCAGTCACAATTATTTTACTGCAAGAGAAGGTAGCATATCTTTTCCCTGCTAGGCATCTTTCCTGTATGACTATATTGTTGAGCCAACCTCATATGACAATTGAACGATGCACGACTTTGAACCCTTCTACCTTGCTCCCAACCCCTGCAGATGGCACACCGCACAGCTGCCAGCAGGCGATTGAGCAAAAGACACTGTGTAGAAAAGATCTTACGAATGTCCCCTTGGATGATGCCGAGGTGACATACTACGTGGATGGCTTGTGCAAAAGGGGTCCTGCAGGACAGAACCTAGTAGGATATGCAGTAGTCTCTGATACTGAGATTATAGAAGCAAAACCTTTACCATACAATTTATCTGCACAGGCAGCAGAATTGATTGCCTTGACACGGGCATGTACCGTAGCAAAGGGTAAATGTGTAAACATTTTTACTGACAGCCAGTACACTTTTTCTACTGTACATGTTTTTGCTTAACAGTGGAAAAATCGAGGAATGATAACATCTATTGGCAAACCGATCAATCATGTACAGTTTATTTTAGATCTTTTAGAATCTATTCAGTTACCTCAGAAAATAGCTATTTGTAAATGCACAGCTCAAACCAAGCAACAGGATAGGATTTCAAAAGGTAATGTGAGAGCTGATACAGCTGCAAAGCAGGCAGCTTTAGAAGTATTTCTTTTGAATGAGGAATTACAACCCTCTGAGATTTTAGACTTAGAAATGCTAAAGACAATGCAGACTCTTACTACGCAAGTTGAAAAACGAAGATGGGTAAAACAAGGAGCAATTCTCGAAAAGGGGCTGTACATCTCTAAAGAGGGGAAACCGATATTACCATCTAACTTGTTTAGCTATGCAGCTTTGTTGAGCCATGGGCAATGCCATGTCTCAACAGGGGGGATGGTACAGCTGGTGAACCGAGTGTTCACGACATATGGATTCTTAAATTACTCTAAAAAATTTTGTTCGATGTGCCACGTTTGTAATAAACATCATGCACAAGGGGCATTAAAGCTCAAGCAAGGGAGTTTCCCTACACCACCGTATCCATTTCATACTATCTGTATGGATTTCATAGAATTGAACAAATGTGAAAATAAGAAGTATTGTCTTGTCATTGTAGATATGTTTGTCAGATGGGTGGAAGCCTTTCTGACTAAAAATCCAGATGTGGCTACCGTAGCGAAAATTCTCGTTAAAGAAATCATCCCTAGATTTGGCATTCCGGAAAGGATCTACAGTGACAACGGCACACACTTCGTAAACCAAACCATACAACAGTTAAGTAAACATTTTGGTATTTCTTTGAAAAATCATTGTGCGTATCACCCGCAATCTGCAGTGCTAGTAGAGAGGCATAATGGGATTTTAAAGAGTAAGCTAAGGAAGTTAATAGAAGAAACACAGAGAAATTGGGTGTACTGTCTGTCTGCCCCTGGCAGTGTTGAGCATGAGAACTGTTCCGAATGCAAAAGGATTGACTCCTTTTGAAAAACTATTTGGAAGGGCTTATTGTATACCTCAATGGAAACCTCTCATGCCCACAGACCAGGAAGCTGACTGTACACTAGCAGAGTACATGAGAAATTTGTTAAATTCTAAACATCTGTTGCAGTCAAATTCTGTTTCAGATAAAGAACAAACCAGACCATCAGAAGTGGCAGTGGCCTCAGGTACCTGGATCTGGGTGAAGACAATAAAGAAAAAGAATTGGACGTCACCAAAGTGGGAGGGTCCATATCAAGTGCTTCTGTCAACACCCGCTGCAGTCAAGATTGCAGAGCATGCCTCATGGATCCACCTGATGCACTGCAAACTAGTTAAGAACTTTGAACTGGACAAAAATCTTGTCACATGTCAAGAGCAAAAATGATAGAATCCAGAACAAACAGGAATGCAGAACAACCATTTCCTCAGAAGTATTGCATAATCATCCTGTTAACTGTACTAGTGACAATAATCTTTTTGTTGTGGCCTTTCCTTTTCCCAGCCACACAAACTGAACTGAATAAACATGAAGCGTTATTCATAGACTGGCATCCAAACTTCAACACTTACCAGGCAATTAAATATGTGTATGCTGAGACTTTCAATGTTTCGAATTGCTGGATTTGCACAGCTTTGCCGACAGCATACAGGGGTTATTAATGACTACAGTCCCCCTAGGGGTCAATGAGACTTGGGAAAACTTGATTTATGATACCTCAACCATTACATCACAAGATAAAATAGCATTGCACTTGTCTGTTCCACAGAAGGGAACTGTGTGTTTTTATAAAAATGATACTGTTCAGGTGGGTTGGAGCAATTGCAATGTGTCTGTTCCTTATAAATGTTACACTAAAGCTAACAATGCAGGTTCTTATTGTAATACAAACTATGATTAATTTCTTGAATTGATGCACAAAACAATCAATGAAGTAAAACATAATTCTGTTCTTTATAAACAACTGTCTATAATTGATAGAAAAATGTTTCATGCAGGGCGAGTGTATATTCATAGCAAAGTTACTACTAAAGTAGAGGACTGTTATTTTGTGTGTGGCAGAAAGGCATACAAATGGTTACCTGAGAATTGGTCCGGCAGTTGTTTTTTTGGGCTACCTGATTCCGGCCATACGACACACTGCAGTTTTGCCTCGAGGAAAAATTTGGAATGTCCGAGAAATTGTCAAGAAACCTGTAAATCCAGTAGGGCAAATCGATGCGCATTGGAAAAAACATCATTCTATAGGCAATGGACTGACACATATGGACTTGAGGGTTAGTGTTATATTGTGGGCAGGCATATTACCAGCATATGGAGCAGTGAAATCGATCTGGGATCTGAGAAAACTGTCTAAACTTCTCGAAGTGATGAGCAATGCAACTTTTTCCGCTCTCGAATTGGTGACTGATGAACTGAATGCCATAAGAACTGTACTGCTTCAAAACCGCATGGCTGTCGACTTCACCCTAGCAGCGAGAGATGGTACTTGCGCTTTAATACAGGAAAAGTGCTGGTCATATATTCCTGACCATAAACACGAGATAGACAATCATTTTGAGGTAATTCAGCAAGTGTCGGCCATGACCAAACCAGGCCCAAACCCACTGATGGACTTTTTCCAGAAATGGTTTGGGAGGTGGGGTACCATCCTAATGAACAGTCTGATTGCCATTTGTGTAGAAATGCTCCTACTGGGAGTATGTGTTTGCTGTGGCATCCCCTGCATGAAAAGACTGATTGAAGACTTTATAGACATGTCAGTTTCTGAAACCTTATATCAAAGTACTGAGTTTGAAGAGCTGTTAAAAGATTGAAAATGCTTTCATAAGTTTAAATTGAATGACTCTCTTAACTGCAAATCCTAAGTGGGAAAAGGGTAGGAGACAAAAAACTGTTTATGCTTATTTTGAAAGAGAATAAAAGTATTAAAAGGGGGGAAAATGTCAGAAAAATATGTATTAGTGTATGTATTAGTTATATGCTTAGTGCATTTAAAGCTTGAAAAGGGTTGACATTTATTCTATTTCACACTGCATAAATCTGTACGAATTGCAGAAAGCTTTCTAACCTTGAATTGTCATGAAATATGCGCAGCTATTGCTTATGCTCTGGAAACTTACAAGAAAGCAGATAATTTCTGCTTGTGTCTGGAAAATAATGAATAGAACAATACCACTTGTATTAACATTATGAAACTTAGACAAGGACTTCCGCTTGTGCTGTGAGAAAATACACAGCTGCAGAAGCTATAGATAATCAGAACAAAGACTGCTTGAAAATATGAACTGCAATCAGCATTTGCTTGTGCCTAAGTTAGAGAAGTACCTTGAAATGTAACACATGTATTAGAACTGCACAATAGAAGCTTGTAACGGGCTAGGGCCCACCAAGGCCAGGTTGTTTTTCTCAAAATGTTTTTCATAAATCCAATCATGTCAGCATAAAATCTGAGTAACATCTGCTGTAAAACAATACTGAAAGTTGTGTTTGATTACGTCAGCCATAGAAGGCAATGTCTTGTAGAACAGTATAAAAATAGTATACTTCCTGTTAGTAGTTAGGCAAAATCCTGTATTTGCATGTTTTTGTCTCCTTGCAGCAAGTTATTAAATGTAAAATCAGGTTGGAGGTTGCAGGAGCAAAACAGGTCCAAAAAATGAAGAGTACCTCAAGACCAACTATGTAAAAAGAATGAGTATTTATTTAAAGATGAGCGCTTTCACTGTTAACACAGCTTCTTCAGATCTAAGTTAAAATAAATAAAAACTTAAAATGGTTCTTTTATATGATCACCTCTAGTGGTCAAACGAGCAATTACAATGAAGAAAACATAAACTGATTCTTTTGTATGATCACCTCTAGTGGTCAAACAAGTAATTACAATGAGGATACATATAATGAATGAATAACAAGTTGGATATACATCATAAAATCACAAATCAAATAGATGTTAATCAAACAATGCCTGTCCTGAAAATACAGAAAATCCCAGTCAATTACATTTCCAAATAAAATGACATGGAAAATATATATAACCTACATAAGAAATATCATGAATAAAAGTGAGTGTTGAAGGGGGGGGGAGAAAAAGCTAAGTTCTCTAGTGGTCAAACAAGTGATTGCAATGAAAAGAACATAAACTGGTTCTATTGTATGATCACCTCTAGTGGTCAAACAAATAAATACAATAAGAATGCATGTAATGAATAACCAGTTGAATATACAAAATATATGTCCTGAAATCACAAATCAAATGAATGTTAAATGCTCAAACAATGTTAAGGATACAAAAAATCCTAGTCAACTACATTTCAACTAGAATGACATGACAAATAGCGAACCTATGTGAAAAATGTCAAATACTAATGAGTATTGAAGGGGGGGGGGAAATGAGGTAAAATACTGGTACAGATGTCACTGGAGAGAGCAGATACAATCTATTTAATATTCCTACGTGTTCTTAGTCTCGGTTTTATTGAGGCTCTATCATTGAGGCCAGATCCTTTATCTGCCCTAAGCCGAACTATCCAGTCACATTCCTTGTTCTCTGTATGCGTCCTAATATCACCACCTCTTATTGCTGGGACTATAGGTTCAAGTACTCTAAAACAAAAACAGTGCAATCTTCCTGCAAGATTGACGTGTTTCGCTAGGGCATTACAAGGTGAACCCTTCCTTATGTGATAGATGTGCTCCCTCATTCTGTCCTTTAATGATCGGTTGGTTTTCCCAACATAAAAGTGGGAGCAGATCTGACAGGTGGCCAAATATACCACATTAGTGGTCATGCAGTCAGCCTCCACATTTATTTCATAAGTGACAAGCGTATCAGGATGTAAAAAGTTGCTGTCTTCATTAATAAATTGACAGAAATTACATCTACCGCATGGTTTAGTATGTCCTGCTACTTTGTTTACTGTTCCATACTTAGGATAGCATAGCATCTTTTTAAGATTATTCTTATTCTTGTACAAAAAGCTGGGAGTTTCACCAACTATGACTCTTAATTTAGGATCAACATGCATGATGGACCAATATTTATTGATGATATCTCTAATCTCATTATTATCTGATGAATAATATGTTGAAAACTTGACATGAGATGACATGTGCTCCCTATTCACCTGGGTGTTGGAACTGTGACGTCCAAAATATGGTGTAGCTACGGTGTTACGTAGTCCTAAGGCTCGTTCTAGAGAAGGATCAATTTCATTAATATTGTATCCTCTCTGCAAAAGTCTACTTTTAAGGTCCCCTAGTTCAGATACAAAGCCTGCCTCCAAAGGATTTAGCCTTGATGCTCTAATGGCCTGACCTACCATAACATTCCTGAATACAAAAGGAGGGTGCATACTTGATCTCATGAGCAGGGTATTAACATGACATGGTTTCCTGTACACTCCTGTATTAATAAGACCATTTGGAAGTTTTTCAATATACAAATCCAGGAATTCAATTCTGTTATATAAAAACTGCATTGTAAATTTGAGGCAATCAATTAGATTATTCATGATAGTGTGCATCAATTGAAGTTGTTCTAAAGTGCCATTCCATATCACAAACACATCATTGACAAAACGTCGATAGAACTTAACGTGTTCTTTAAATAATGTCTCACAGAACAAGATATGCTGTTCCCAATGTGCAAGGAACATGTTGGCGTAGCTATTGGCACAGGAAGTGCCCATAGCTACGCCATCTACCTGTTTGTATATGATGTCATTGAAAACAAAAAAATTGTTTTCTAATACTAGTTCCAGGAAGTGTACCAATAAATCAATCTTCACTATGTCGTACTCACTATGTTCCTTAAGATATTCAGAAATAAACGTAAGTCCTAAGGTGTTCGGAATGACCGTAAAGAGTGATTGTATATCAAGGGTCACAAACATATATTCATCAGTGATTCCATTACAGTTAAAACAATCATATAGTTCTATTAAGAACTGTTTGGAGTCCCTCAATACAAACTTATTCTTGTTCAGTACTTGCCTCAGGTGTTTCTCTATGTATACAGAGATATGCTCAGTGACCCATCCACGGCCAGAGACAACTGGTCTCATGGGTGGGTCACTGGCATTCTTATGTAATTTTGGCAGGCCATGTATAACTGGAATCAAGGGTGTTTTCACTAGAAGGTATTCATGTAAATCACGATCAATCAAACCACTCTTATGAATGTCTGATAGGATGTTATGTACATATAAAATGACTTCTTTTACTGCTGATAACTCAGTCTCTTTATAAAATTTATCATGCAGCATGCTAGACATAGAATCATAGTAGTGTAGGGTATTCATCACTACAATACAACCACCTTTATCAGCAGGTCTAATAATGATTCTATGGTCCTGTTGTAGTCTCTTAAGACTCTGCCTCTCTTGGTATGTTAAATTATCATATTTTCTTAAAATCCTACCTGATTTGGTTCAATTGTAATAGTTGTATATCTCATCTTCTGTGAGCCTAAAATAGGCTTCAACAAGTGGATGATGTACAGGTGTATAATCACTTAATTTTTTAAACACTAATGCATCCTTTGAATATGCTGTAGTATCAAAACCTCCAAAATGGAGTTTCAGCATTACATTCCTGCAATAAAGTTTCAAGTCAATAATTGTATCTGTTAACTTACTGTGTGTTTTGGGTATAAAGCTAAGCCCTTTTCTCAATAAGTTGAAATCATCTTGTGAGAGTGCAACATCAGATAAATTGTGTACTATGTTTTGTCTGTTCTGTTCCACATCTTTTTCAAAGTGCGGTTCTGTTGAAACTCCCCTGAGAGTTTCCTTTTCTGCCTGCCACGACTCATAGACCTTTCCCTTCTCGGGCCTTTCTCCAGTCGAATCGGCAGGGGAAAAGACACCTGTGGATTAGCATCCAGACTAACATCCCCCACATTCTTCCTAACTTTAGGTCTAACCACAGAATCAGTAAGTAGGCAAGGTTTATCCTTTACAATCTTGACTGCAGGATATAAATTATTGGTCTCACTTACACTCGGCTGTAAGATGTGAATGACATCCACTGAGTCAGTGGTAGAGCATATTGCATTGTCAGAGTCTGTATTTTTCCTGTCACTATTGTCATTCGGCCTGATATCTAATATTCCAATGTGTTCCGGCCGATCATTCTGAGCAGGGGATGTGATAATCACCTCCCCATTAGATTGAGCCTCACCTACAGAATCTTTAGAAATACACTTATTCAGGCCATTCAACACAATAGGACATGCATTGGTGTTACAAAACTGTTGCCTATGCAAAGGGGTATACAAGTTATTACCATCTAGTCTATGTCTCATACCATTTCTAGAATTAATGTCCACGCCAATATTGCTATTGGTATTGGCACTGTTCACACCAGCTTTACTGTTAGTATTTGTACTGTTCAAATCATTTTGTCCATATCTGGGCCAAGTGAAGATATGGCCCAGTCTAAAATCTTTAAAGTCTCTAATTATTTTGTTCTTTTTCTGTCGAAAAAGCTTGTGTTCAAAGGCATGAACGCTATCTAATAAATTCTCAATAAGTGGGTCTACAATACCAGCTGTAAAGTCTTGAAAAAGTACCTGCTGTTTACCATTAATGTCTTCAATAAGTGCAGCCTCTTCCGGTTTGAAAAAATCCACCAACAACTGCAGATATTGATAGCTGAAACCAATATTCAATTTCTGCCATGCTGTGAGTAGGTCCGGATAGTCCTTACCCTGGCTAGGCATGTTGAAAACCCTCAGACCTTGTGTAATTATGTTGTTGTCTATACAAAACTGAAAATGCAGGCGCTGTACCTGTAAACGCTTCAGTTTCAAAAAACTTTTCTCCATTCCATCAAGCAGTTCATACAACCTCTTTGTATCTGTTGTATTACCATCGATGTCATCACTGGTCGCCAGACAGTCAGAGGTCCACGGGGCTGTCACTGTACCAGCTAAATACTGCCGCATCCTTTTTTGCAAGTCTTCATTAACCATGTGAATATTCCGCTGGTGTTCACCTCGCGGTGTATAATCCAATTCGATATCTGCCATGATAGAGGCTTTATGGAACTGCTCCGGTTGTCAGTGGTGTATAAACACAATAAATAAGTAAACTCAAAACAGCACACCACTGAATACACCAGATGAATGCTGCCTGTCACCCAGTTTAAAAAGCACTTAGAAGTAAAATCAGGTTGGAGGTTGCAGGAGCAAAACAGGTCCAAAAAATGAAGAGTATCTCAAGACCAACTATGTAAAAAGAATGAGTATTTATTTAAAGATGAGCGCTTTCACTGTTAACACAGCTTCTTCAGATCTAAGTTAAAATAAATAAAAACTTAAAATGGTTCTTTCATATGATCACCACTAGTGGTCAAACGAGCAATTACAATGAAGAAAACATAAACTGATTCTTTTGTATGATCACCTCTAGTGGTCAAACAAGTAATTACAATGAGGATACATATAATGAATGAATAACAAGTTGGATATACATCATAAAATCACAAATCAAATAGATGTTAATCAAACAATGCCTGTCCTGAAAATACAGAAAATCCCAGTCAATTACATTTCCAAATAAAATGACATGGAAAATACATATAACCTACATAAGAAATATCATGAATAAAAGTGAGTGTTGAAGGGGGGGGGGGAGAAAAAGCTAAGTTCTCTAGTGGTCAAACAGGTGATTGCAATGAAAAGAACATGAACTGGTTCTATTGTATGATCACCTCTAGTGGTCAAACAAATAAATACAATAAGAATGCATGTAATGAATAACCAGTTGAATATACAAAATATATGTCCTGAAATCACAAATCAAATGAATGTTAAATGCTCAAACAATGCTAAGGATACAACAAATCCTAGTCAACTGCATTTCAACTAAAATGACATGAAAAATAGCGAAAGGGGTTTTAAGAGTAGAGTATGAGTCATTTGCATCTGGGAGTGAAGCAGATGCTGGGGGAAGTCAAGTCACTGGAGTTGTTTTAGTGCATGGCAGTGATGAGACTTGTAGGGATGGTTATCTAGCAAATCTTACAACACTATAGTATGATTGACAGAGTTTAGCCAAAAGGGTAGATTGTAGATGTGAAAGATGGGGGAGGCATAAAGTAGACACAGAAGGAGGAAGGCCTGAGCTAGTTTCTGCCTAGAGTCAGGGGCTAGATGTTTTTTATGTCTTTAGAGTAGGTCGAGTTTTTGATTGGTCTTTTTAATACAGTGCGGAATATGGGTATCAAATTTTAATTGGTCATCAATACTAACATCAAGAAGTTTAGTATGTGGGTCAGGTTGTATGATGGTATTATCAGGAGAAGAAATGGTGATGGTTGATCTGACGTTAGAGAGGGTTTTGGAAGAAAAGAGTAGTAGCTTTGTTTTTTTGGGATTCAGAATTGGTTGTCAGGTAGCAATTTTTCTACAGATAGGAAGCTATGTTGAATAGTAGAGAGGAGTTAGAGAAACTGCCTGAACAGGTAATAAGGGTAGAGTCATCCTCATATTGCATCGGGGAGAATGTTGTACAGGAAGTATGCATTTGGTTTGTGAAAATATTAAAGAGTAAAGGGCCAACAATTGAGCCTTGAGGCACCCCAGTTTAGACTGGTAAGTAAGGGGAGCAGGTAGCCTACCATCTTACTGATTGTTGTCTATTAGTGTAATAGCTAGAGAGCCATTTAATAACAGTGGGAGATAAACTGAGTTGTGATAGTTTATCAAGAAGTTTGGAGTGTAATATGGTATTGATTGCTTTAGAAAGGTCAAGAAAGAGGCAAGAAACCAGTAAAGTTTTATCCATGGCTTCAGCAACAGTTTGAGTAAAGGATAGTAGGGCAGTAGATGTACTATGATGGGGACTGAAGCCATGTTGCATAGGGGTTAGGAGATTATTATCTAGAAGGTACTTAAGCTGTCTGTGAATGGATTTTTCAAGGAGTTTAGATAGCAGAGAGAGGATAGTAATAGGTCTGTAGTTGGATGGTTCATTGCTGTTGCCTCCCTTGTGTTCTGGAGTGATAAAGAATGATTTCCATGTATTTGGGGTGGTGGATTCTTGAATAGATCTATTGATCAGGATAGAGATGGGGTAGGCTATTGAGTGAGCAGCTAGTTTAAGAAATAGGGGGGAAGGTTGTCAGAAGAGGGGGAACATGGCTTCAACTTAAACAAGAGAGATTTGATGTAAGATGTCGGGATGGGGTCAAGTGTGAAAGAGGGAGTATTGGTGAAATGTGGAGTGGGTGGTATATTTATTGTTCTGACTATTGTGGGTGAGTCTGTGAGTAGATGCAATGAAGTATGAATTTAGAAAATTGTCAGTTTCAAGGGGAGCTTTGTTGGGGTAGGGGTTGAGGGTAGAAGGGTTGCCTGGGTGTAGGATCTTATTAATATAGTGCCAGAATTTGTTTGGGTTAGACTTATGGGTGAGTTGGACATTGGAGTAGAATGTTTTCTTATCTGTATTGATGTGTTTTTTTAGCTAGATTATGTAGTTGTTTATAGGTTTGGAGAAGAGAAGGTGATGTAGTTTTATTCCATTGCTTCCGGGTGCTGTCTCATTTTTTCATAAGAGTGAGTGCATCTTTTGAGAGCCAGGGAGTGTGGGTTGTTTTGATTCTTACTTTTCTGATAGGTGCAAGGGAGTCAAGGATGGAGAGAAAAGTGTGATTGAAATGAAGGACAGCATCATTTAGAGGGATGTGTTTCAGAATTGACCAATCTATAGAGTTTAGCATGTGATTAAAGGTCTCACTGTTAACAGCGGAGAGATTGTGACCGTCTTTATAGAAATGGTATTTAGGTATCTGAACAGTATGCCTAAGAACTCTGATAGGAAGGTGGTTGCTAAGGGAGTCTATTAGGGTAGTAGAGTTTTGATACAGGTTAGGGTCAGTTAGGATCCAGTCAAGAATGGAGCTACTATTATTAATTATTTTTATTGAATCTAGTAGGTGTAGTAAGTAGCTGATGAATGCCATGTAGGTTGATGGTGAGAGATGGGCTGGTTGTAGATAGTTTTAGCCACTCAATGCTAATGTCTCCTAACAGAATGGTTACATAGCTGATATTGAGTGATAGCCATGACAGTATGGATTTGAGGATGGGAATGTTGTTACCTGGAGGGATATATAGAGCAGCTAAGGCAAATTTCTTTTGTGGGTTAAAGTGACAGTTTAGGATAAGTAGTTTGGCAGGGTGGAAATTTGGATGGGTTATGGGTAGGGGGATATAGTGAGGTGTTCAAAGTACATAATGGTGACACCACCACCTTTCATAACCATTGTGTCTTGCCAGTAGATATTGTAATGGGGAAGGATTTCAGAGATTCAGATGTGGTGCTTTAACCATGATTCAGATAGGGTTAGGATGTGTGGGGAATGGAGGGCAATCCAGGAGTGTAGTTCTGTGGTTCTAGTTGGGAGGCTCTGTATGTTAATTGCATATATATTAAGATGTTTTGGATTGGAGGAGAGGGAGACTGTTGAGACTTGTGGCTACTGGGATGGTGGAAGAAGATGTAGGAGAAGCAGGACCTGGATTGGGATGGATATCCCCATTTGTTAGATGTATATTTGGGAGTGGGGATGTTTTGGAGTGGTACTGGTAGTGGTTGTGAAACAAGTATTTTAGTTTAAGCTTAGGTGCTAAGGGAGTGTGTGCTAAGAATTTGTTTTTGTGAAGTTGGGTAGGGAAGATGGTGAATAGAGATGGTGATATACAGCATGTGTAGGATGATTATTTTATTTGAATGGAGAGTGTAATAGTAGTTGGAGGTAGGAAGTGATGGAGTTGTGATTGATAGGAGGTGAGTAAAATGAGGAAGTAAAGTGAAGAGGTTTGGAGGTAGATTATAGCCATGGTATAAGTTAGAGCTATAAGAAGTAGCAGTAATCCGATTAGACATAGTATAAAGGGAAAAGGGTGGGGTTGTGTGAGGTTGGGGAGCAGAGATAGGGTAACTGGATGAGGTGGGTTGGGTTTTGTATTTGGGTAGATGGCAGAAATTAAATGAAAGTGGGGGTGGGTTGGAATGGGGGTAGCGTAGGGAAGCATAGTGAGCCCAAGTGCAGTGAGGGTAAACAGAGCAGGATTACACCCTGTTTGAGGATTGGAAAGTTCCCCCTTAAATAATACAATCAGTAAGAGTACACCACAGTAGAAGTTTTATGCTGATTACTAGTCTGCAATGGCAGCTTTTATTCTTTTTTTACATTTGCATTCCCCTTTGCTCTGTGTTTGCTGAACACCGTGTAGCTAAAGATAAAATTAGCTTGAGACTTTGCACTTTAATTTGGTGTTTACTTAGTGAAGAATACGTATTGAGGGGTAGGGACTGAAGGCTGTGCCTCTGTTTAGAGGGGCCCAATACCCTAACATAACAGAGTAGATAAGTTAAGAAAAAATTATCAACAGTGAAATGGTTGAAAAGGGTGGGGGTGCTAAGAGAAAGATTTGCAACTGTCACCCCTGGGGTATGCACACTAGCTGATTGTAATAGAATTTAACAAGGTATAACAGTATTCACAAAAGCAGGCACCTACACTGCCCTTAAGTGGTAACATCAGGGTTCCCAGAGTTACAGCTGGGGCTGTAGTCTTTATTTTTTGATGATTATTGGTTACAGTTTCCTTTGCTTTTAGCTGGAGTGAGAGGAGTCCTCAATCGCACAAGTAGGGGAGGGAGACCCGAGGTGACCAGGTGGTGTATGGTTTTCGTTGCATGCTATAAAGCTCAGCTATTTTTAAGTGCAATGGGGATTGTAAATAGGTGCTGCTGTTCTATTTTAATTAAAAAGCCTGGTTAAAACAGCATAAGAAAAGAAAAATTAATGTGCTTTTTCTCATCCTTGCATGGGAGAATGACTAGATTAAGGACCTTAGATTTTTTTTGTAACAAGTTTTAAGAGAAAGCAAGTAAATGAAAAAGAATATTGAATATTATGAGGCTTTTTTCTAACAAATGTATGCTTAGTAGCAATTCTGTATTTCGCCCTCATGTCTCCATGGAACAATCTGATAAACAGAAATTGACGTCTGGTTCTTGTGTCTCCATGGAGACAATCTGATAATGAGAAATTTGTTACAGTCTGGTGGAGAATGATTGGGGGAAAAAGAAGAAAAGAGAAACTGGCTAGGAGATAATGTTTTTTGAAAGCATTCAGGGGTTTTCCCAGCTGGGAGAGCTATAAAGATAAGATAAAACCAGTTAGCACTTAGTAGAAGCACAGGCTGCACCATGCGTCTTAGCATGAATAACCTTTCTTTTAGGTTAACTCAAGTCTATCATTCTGGCTGTCAGTTTGGGACATTTATTCCTTTTTGGAGGGTAAAACTTCAATATCTGAAGATGTACTTAGTTTTGTATGTTAGTGCTGAATTAATAGATTTTAGAAGATGGATATTTTTGAGGGCTTTCATTAAAACAAAACGTTTTGTAAGATGTGACATAGGCTCAAATGAATATCACCAGAAACAACTATATAAAAGTTCAACCTGCCAGTATATGCATGTAACACAAAACCTGGAACTAGACATTTAACAAAAAAGGTGTTAAACATAAAGGGTGAGTATAATAAATTTTTAATATAATGATACTTTCTGTTCTTCTTCTTCTTCTTCTTTTGGCTTTTCTTGGTTAGGGGTCGCCACAGCGGAACTCTGGTCCGCTAATGATTGGCAGTAGATTTTTTATGGGTGCTGAGGTGCAGGTCAACGCCCAACCTTCAACAAAGGCACGCCCATTCTATGCATGTCTTTTAAATGCCACTCAACCATGGAGAGGACATGCAAACTCCACACAGAAGGTGCTCCAGCCGAGAATCAAACGGGAAAACCTCTTGCTGTGAGGCAACAACGCTACCGCTGCACCACTGCGGCTTGACATAATGATACTTTCTGTAAGGTCTTTAAATGTCAATGGTCTCACAGATAAATACAAAAAAGAAAGAATAATCAACTATATTAAAAAAATGTAGAGTGCAAATAGTTATGTTGCAGGAGACACACTTGGAAAAAAACTAAACATGTGAATTTGAAAAAGAAAGTTTTTTCATGATGGTTATTCAGTGGAATACCTGGCATAAAGGAAAAGAAGAGTACTTTATATTGCAAGAGGAGCTTCAATAGTGATAGAAGAGGACAAAAAAGATAATGGCCAGTTTATAGTTTGAAGGGGCTACTGGCAAGGGAGGATTATTATACTTGTATGTATTTATATTCCACCTAAAACTGCTATAATGGAGCTTAAGAAAATTCTGGAAGAAATAGGTACCTTTCAGCAGGGAATATTACTTATAGGTGGGGACTGGAATTTGATATACAGTCATGAAGATGTGTCTGAGAGGCCCAGAAGGGAAAGTATAACAAAGGAGGATAGTTTTTTTGAAGAAATTTATGAAAATATTTGGCATGAAAGATTTGAATTCAGTAATAGGAGTTTGGAGTAAATTTACATATTATTCCCCAAGATATAAAAACTGGGCTAGGCTATAAAGAATTTACATTTCACAGGAACATGTGCATTTAATTGACAGTCTTGATATGCACCCAAAACCTATTTCAAATCATGCTTCAATGACAACTAAAATAAAAACAGAAGGTAATGAAATAAGAATGAGACATTGGTGCTTTCCCAACTATCTGTTGAAAAGGAAAAGAGAGAAATTTAAGGAATAGGTAGTGGAGATTATTCAGGATCCATTCAAGAGGATAGAAATTACTTCTGAAAATATGTCTAGGAGTGGGATAAAATTAAGGTGGAGATTACAAATAGGGTGGAAATAAAATAAAGGGAGTTATGATTAAGAAATAAGAATTATTTAGAGGGACTCACAAATGTTAAATTATTGCAGAATAAGGAGAATCTCACAGAACAAAAAAAGGATCAACTGCAAAATGCTGAGCAGAAAATAAGGGATTACTTTGATAATATACACAAATTTAGAAAGATTGCTGTTAAGCAACTGCGTTTGATAGTAACACTAGAACACAAAAACTTTTAGCAGAACTCCAGCAACAGTAAGTAGAAAGGGCTATTGCCAAGCATAGGGAGCCTATAACAAGGAAGGTCACAAGAGATCCTGTAGACGTATTAGAAATATTTTGGAAATTCTAAGAGAGTCTGTATAAAGCAGACAAATATGGAAATCAAGAAAAGATACAAATGGAAATGTTTAAGGAAGAATTAAATATGCCAAGATTAGAGATAGATGAGGCTCAACTCCTAACAGGATAGGAAGAGATGAAATAAAAAATGTGATGTATAACCAATCTACAGGAAAGTTCTCAAGAATATATGATATTCCTGGGGGGCGTGGCCAAGGATGAACACAGGATAGCAGCAGATTTCTTCAGCTCCACCAATTTCATTACACTGACAGGAATTAATTACTTAAAAATTAATTTTTGAAGTAATTTTCTTTCTAAATATGTTTGTTTTATATAGTTCTTGAACTATATCTAAAAAAGAAAGGAAATTTTAA